>NC_135813.1:30357522-30657522 GCF_964213995.1 Mustelus asterias | reverse complement strand
TGAGAAGTCATCTGGGTGCAAATCATTTCTGGCCCTTTAAGTGTGGACTAAACTTCATGGATTGCAAAGACGAGTCAGGAGGTAAGTGCCGTTTAGCACTAATCCCCAGGGTGCAAAAGTGCACGTCAGCCACTGCCATGGTACAGGGTGGGGTGGGATGGGGGGCCTTTAAGGGTGCAGGGGTTTGGAGGGCTCGAGCTAGGCCGGAGGTCCTCAGGTTAGGGGTCACCGCTGGGACTCATGTGGCGAGTATTCTCTCGGCCTGCTAAAAGACCTTTGAGGGGTTTGATTTGATTTGATCTATTATTGTCACATGCATTAGTATATAATGAAATGTATTGTTTCTTGCGCGCTATACAGACAAAGCATACCGTTCATAGAGAAGGAAAGGAGAGAGTGTAGTGTTACAGTCATAGCTAGGGTGTAGAGAAAGATCAACTTAGTGCAAGGTAGGTCCATTCAAATGCCTGATGGCAGCAGGGAAGAAGCTGTTCTTGAGTCAGTTGGTACATGACGTCAGACTTTTGTATCTTTTTCCCGATGGAAGAAGGTGGAAGAGAGAATGTCAGGGATGCATGGGGTCCTTGATTATGCTGGCTGCTTTGCCGAGATAGCAGGAAGTGTAGACAGAGACAATGGATGGGAGGATTTCATGTGAAGCCAAGTTCAAATCCCACTGGTGTCACACCGATAACTCTGCCATCTGCCTGCTGGTCAGGCTCAGTGGTTTATTGCTGACCTTCCATCCCAGGTCCCACTAACAGTTACAAGGACCAGGTCTGGCAGCTGCTGGTTCAATCAAGGGAGCTTGTCAGGTATTAACACAGCTCTGCACACAGCAAAAACTTTGCTCCCTACAATGAACACCTGGACTGTCTAATTGCATGGAAGTTGGAAAGTTTTTTTTTCCTGTCTTCTGTCTAAACTACATGCCATTCCTAGAAGCTAGTTTGCACCATTCATCCAGGTGGGTACATTCAGATTTTATACTGCAAGGGTTCTTCAGTGAGAACTTTCTCACAGCCAACTCTTATACTCCCTGTGAGTGCGAGAGAGCTGAGCCCAATCTGCCACATGCCGCTGCCAATGGCCTGGGGTACCAGAGGTCCTTACTGGGACAGGAGGGACCCCCCCAACTGTAACCTGCCAGCCCAAGGGGCTGGCTGGATGTCACTCAGAGAGAAAAGGTGGGACATACATCCTGGGGAGGGGGGAGTGGTGATTGGGGGGCCAACAACTGGTAAGTCACAGTTCATGGTGCATTGAGTATGCCAGCGGTAAGATTGCGAGATGTGCAATCTGGACTATCCACGGTGCATGTTGGTGTGGTCCTATTCTGCCTCTGAAAATATAACCGCCTTCTCACAATCCAGCGAGTTATACCCATCCAAAAAATTGGCCATCATCATCTAACCTTCACCACTCTCAGCTGCCTCAGTTTCCAAGTCAGGGTGAGTGTCAGAGTCAAGTGTTTAAGGTTAAGGGTTGGCCACCCGAAGGGGCAACTTTGTGCCTCACACCAGCGACCACGCAACTGCACTGGGGGTACAGATGACACCATGCCTCGTCATGTGCAGAGAGGGTACAGATGTGTGGGAGGCCATTGGCGATCATGAAGGGGCATGCCTGCGCCCACTGCAGTGACGATGTGTAATGGTTAGCAGCCAATTGAGGTGGCACATGGCACCGGGAATGGTGTCGGGTTGTCAGCTTGCAAGATCATAAGGACAGGGGGGGTTGGGAGGGATTGAGGGGCCTGGGATGGATAACATTACTGACTGTCTCTCTGCCTCTCCTTTTCCCAGAGGAACCATGAAGGCTAAGATTGAGCTGGCAGAAATCCTCATTACTGCTGTGGCGGCTGACAAACGTCGCCACCTGTGGCAAGGCCAACCCAGGCTGATGGCTGCACCAGAACAACAGAGAGCCGCTGCCCCGGATCAGTACCCAGCCGCTCATCGGTCTCCCTGTAGTAGTCCCAGGGCCTGGAAGAGACACATCCCACAAACTGCTCCATCAAAGGCCGCTGGTGTGTCCCAGATGCTGTTGCCAAAGTGGTTTCCCCTCCTTCGAAGAGGCTGTCAGCTTGGCCTCTCTGAAATAATGATTTATTTTTTCACCTCAAAGAGTCCCTCCGTGTAGTTTCAGCAGCTGCTACCTTTTCCTGCCGAGCTACTGGGACTCTGCTGGTATGCATGGGAATGGAGTCTATGGCCACAGACAATGGGTGGAATCTTACAGTCATTGTTCACACTAGTGGGATTTTCCCATCCTGCTGCAGTGAACGGAGATTTGGCTGAGTGCCAAATTCTCCATCTTCACTTGCGGTGGCAGTACGGTGCAACCAGCTGGTAGGATCACACCCAATGACTTCAGCCTTCCCAGTATTTAATTGGAAGAAATTTCTTCCCATCCAATATCGGAGGCCGGCTAGCAGTGTGACAAATCAGAATCAGTGGCGGGTCCAGCGGTGAGATAGAACGCAGTGTTGTCGGTGTACATGGGAAACTTGATGTTGCACTTTCAGATAATTTCTCCATGGGGCAGCATGTAGCTTGAGAAATAGTAGGGAGGCCGAGGAAGGTGGCACAATGGTTAGCACTGCTGCCTCACAGCACCAGGGACCGGGGTTCAATTCTGGCCTTGGGTCACTGTCTGTGTGAAGTTTGCACATTCTCCCCGTGTCTGCATGGGTTTCCTCCGGGTGCTCCGGTTTCCTCCTTCACTCCAACGATGTGTAGGGTTAGGTTGATTGATCATGCTAAATTGTCCCTTAGTTTCAGGGGGATTAGCAGGGTAAATATATGGGGTTACGGGGATAAGGCCGATTGTTGTTGGTGTAGATGGGCCGAATGGCCTCCTTCTGCACTGTAGAGATTTTATGATAGATCCTTGCGGGACTCCAGAGGCAACGATGCTTAAATGAGATCAACAGCAAAGCCCATCTTGGGGCCCCATTCTAATGCGTCCACAGCCTGATCTGTGACTTGATAAAGGGCAGCAACACTAAATACACACAAGATCATAAAAACAGCAAGTGCACAATTGCAGGTAATTAGTAGTCAGCTGGTCTGTGGTGAGTTACATGTGACTCTAAATCCATAAGCACGACCATAAGATGCCCGTCTCCAGCCCCTGTCTACACCCCTGCCCTAACCAATTATTCATTGAGTTTAAATTCCATCGGCTGCCATGATAAGATTTGAACCCATGTATCCAGAGCATTAGCATGCTCCAATTACATTACTACTACTGCACCACCTCCTCCGCCCAGTCCACAACTGTTTCAATACATGAAGCATGCAATTTCCCCAGGTTAAAGAAAGGTTTGAAAATAATTTAATTACCTATGTGCTTTTCAGATCAAAGGACAGGTTTGAAGTTGGAAATTATTAATTTAAAATTTTATCTGGGGCAACCTTGGCGTGTAATGTTTCTATGGAAGTGGGTTATGCAGGGAGATTTGCTTTTGTTTTGATTTATCTCAGTGATATCACAGAAAGGGTTAGTTAGTGCTTAGAGCTGGTTGGTGTTTGAAGATAGAAGACTGCCAGCAGTGGTGGTTTAAAGTAGCTGGAAGCAGTAGGAGAGGACTATTGGAAATCAAGGGGAATATTCTGATGTGGAATCACTAAACACGAGAGTAGTGAGGCCCATGCTTGAACTGGGGAGATCATACTTGTGAGGTACATAAGGGAAGTTGAAGTGTTGCTCAGCTGGAAGGTCCCCAATAATTTTCATACCTCAGCGAAGAGCAGGACCACGAGGCAAATCAAAGTGAATCCCTGAAAGCTGTGGCACACCTTGGGTTTGGTCCCAGGAGGTGTGAAGAAACCTTCAAAGACCTGGAGAGGGGAACTCTTGGATAAATATGAAAGTGGAATGATAAATGTTCTGTTTAGATTTTTGGGTTTAAATAATAAGGGTGCAAAATATAGTGCAATTACTTGATTTGGTTAACTCTTGCACAGTTAAGGTTTTTGTTCAAAATGTGAAATTTTGTGGCACAATTCTTTCAATGATTAAGTGGGAGAATTAATTTATTTTTAAAGTTACTGGTCTCCACCAAGATCTTAACAGTACAAAAGAAACAGAATTGTTATCTTTCCTCAGTGGGACCAGAATTAACCAGATGCCATTAGACAAATTATTTCCATCATGAGCTTTGAAACTTGTTCAGGTTGAATCAGCTTTGAATGTTTCAGCATATTATTAGGACTATAATGGAGGCAAATAATTGGTGATGTAATGTCTACTGTAATAATTACAATGGAGGCTTTGGCACAGCAGGATCCTGGTAGCCCTTTCGCAAAGTACATTATTGCATTTTGGAAAAAAAAACATTTTATTTCTTTCAAAGCATTCTTTTATCCTGTGACATGTAATTACTTCCAGAGCAAGATAGTTCCTTAAAATCAATCTTGTGATGTACCTCAATTTACTAGTTAAATATGTTTCTACTTAAGATGAATGTTTCCGTGTTTGTTAATCCTAAACAAAGATACTCATGTCATCGTTGTCAAGTTGTTCTTATTAGCGCGGTAATACTTTGGGTTTCACTGACACATATACTTCAATCACAGTGGAAAATCCCAATAAAAATTCATGGACAGACAACTATTTGAACTTTCTCCCTAAATATCTGCATTAAATATATCCTGCTTCATAGAATCAAGTAATCCTACAGTAGAGGAGGAGGCCATTTGGCCCATCGAGCCTGCACTGACAACAATCCCACCCAGAACCTATCCCCATGACCCCACATATTTACCCTGCTAATCCCCGACACTAAGGAGCAATTTAACAGGGCCAATCAATCTAACCCACATATCTTTGGTTTGTGGGAGAAAACCAGAGCACCCGGAGGAAACCCACGCAGTCACGGGGAGAACATGCAAACTCCATACAGACAGTGACCCGAGGGAATTGAACCCAAGTCCCTGGTGCTGTGAGGCAGCAATGTTAACCACTGTTCCAGCCAGTGACTCCCATTTCCCATGAATGTATAAGAAAAAAGATGACCTGCTGGATGGCCTCTCTCTCACCCTCTGTAAACTCCGTAGTCCAAAGTCTGTGTTCGAATTTGCTCCAAGTTCTCTGATTCACCCATCATTTTTATGCAGGCTGACCTACACTGGCTTCCAGGCAATCAATAACTTAATTGTAAAATTCTCATCTTGGTTTTGAAATTCTTCCAGGGCCTTGCTCCCTAATCTTCTCTCATCCAACAAACTTCGGACATCCCCATTCTTTAATTCTGGCCTCTCAAACATCCTGCCCTATTGAAATCCCATAGAATCCCTACAGTCCAAAAGGAGGCCATTCAGCCCATGGCGTCTGCACCGACCACAATACCACCCAGGGCCTATCCCCGTAAGCCCACATTTTTACCCTGCTAATCCCCCTGACATGAAGGATCAATTTAGCATGGCCAATCAACCTAACTGCACAGCTTTGGAGTGTGGGAGGAAACCGGAGCACCCGGAGGAAACCCACGCAGACATGGGGAGAATGTGCAAACGCTGCACAGACAGTGACCCGAAGCCGGAATTGAACTCGGGTCCCTGGCGCTATGCACTGCCCTGTCGGTGTGGGGAGGGTTTATGGAGTCAGGAGTCACTCACTGCAAGAATATCCAACCTTTTGAAAGGGTCCAAACCTTTATCAAGGAAAGTTAAATAAATCTTGGAGGGATACAACAAGGTTTAAAATATGTTCCACTGTTCCATTGGAAATCAAAGACAACAAGAAGGGAGTTGGTTCTTGAGGCCTACTTTCAGGCGCACAATCCCACCTTCCAAGTGATGCAAATGGTTCTGATTTTCTCAGGCTTCCGATATGTCTCTGCAGCCGTATGGGTAGAGATGCAAACTTGATTTTTAAAATGATAAGATCCGCCACAGAAGTGAAAAATCGAGAAACTGGCTAACTAGACAAAAATGAATGAAGCGATGTACACTGTGACACATGTAGCTGACCTTAGTGAAGGATAATGGATTCTGCAATGCGTTAGATAAGGCTAATAATTTCCCCTTTAGGAAAGGAAATCAATTGGCTTATCCTCAGCAGCATTCTGCAACCCTGTTGCTTCCTTAAGAATCATTACAGATAAAAGTACTGTTCACTGAGACTGAGCATTTTGTCACAATGTCTTAGAGATTTCAGCCTCCTTTTGTGTTACTGTTAACTTATATTTCCACATTAAATTGGACGTGAGTGCAATGTTTGGGACTGACTCAGTTTGATTTCCTTATCCTTACATGATAGATGTCTCATGTTGCTGTATTATACAAAACCTGATCCACTGAATGCCCATCATGTGCAAAATAGCCAATAAAGATTCTCTGAGAAAGGAGAGAGTGAGCGCGTAGCAGACAATTAATTTATACATTTCCAGATGTGGACCAGTTCTACGAGTACATTCTAGCCTTTGCGGCAAATGGTTTCTACTGGATGTCAAAAATAAATTTTGCTTTTATATAGAATCTTGCATGATCACAGAACGTGCCAAAATCCTTTATATCCAATGAATTACTTTGGAAGTGTGGTCATTGTTGCAATTCAAGAAACACAGCCATCGATTTACACACAGCAAGCTCCCACAAAAATGTGACAACGGCCAGATACTCTGGCCGGAATCTTACCACCCTTCATACTGGCGCAGTGAACGGAAATTTGGCTTTTGCCAAATTCTCCAACCTCTAGCTGCAGCGGGAGCATGGTGTGAATGGCAGGTAAGATCGCACCCTCTGCTTGTCAGTGAGGTGTGGCAGGCGGGCGTGAGATGGTAGTCAAGTGCATGAGCGCATTGCAATGAAGGGACGGTACGGTAGCACAGTGGTTAGCCCTGCTGCTTCACAGCGCTAGGGCTAGGGTTCATTTCCCGGCTTGGGTCACTGTCTGTGCGGAGTCTGCACATTCTTCCCATGTCTGCGTGGGTTTCCTCCCACATTCTGGAAGACGTGCTGGTTTAGGTGCATTGATCCAAGCAGGCACCGGACTGTGGCGACTAGGGGAATTTCACAGTAACTTCATTGCAGCGTTGATGTAAGCCTACTTGTGACTAATACATTTTTTAAAAATAAGGAGCATTCACATCATCTTTATCAGCAGCTAAGTTTATCCCAGACGAATGACTTTAGTGAATGTTATTCCTGTATTATTCCAGCCGTCCATCTTCAGGTGGGAAATACAAGATTAGATATTTGTGACAGGATTAGTCAATGTGTCTGGCAGGCTGAAAATTCCAATTTCCTTCAACTACACAACAGATTCTGGTATCTTAACTTGAGAAACCATTCTTTTGTCCAACTCAAATCACTGAAGTTATATTTGACATTATATTTGGGTTAAGGTTAATTCAGATGTCAACCATGGTTAATTAATAGTGTTCAGAGTCAGAAGATAGAGGGTTCAAAAACATGAGTGTATAATCCAGGCTGACACTTCCATTTAATACCGAGGGAGTGCCCCACGGCTAGAGGTGCAATTTCTTGGGTGAGATGTTAAAACTCAGGTGACATCTGCCCTCTCAGATGGGGGCGAATTGACCCATGGCATGTTTGAAGATAATCACTGAGTGCTCTATGTCCAAGCTAACGGTTTATTCTTCAACCAATGTCACTGAACAAATAATCTAATCATATTATCACACAGCTGTTTGTGGGATCATGCTGTGCAAAGATTGGCAGCTGCATTTCCTCTGTTACTACAATGATTACACTTCAAAAGCATTCATTGGCTATAAAGTGCTTTGGGAGATGCAGAGGTCCTGAAAGGTGGAATATAAAAGCAGCTTCCTTTCTCCTTTCTATTTACACTGTCTATGAAAGCTGTACAGTATTTTTACAGGATATTTGCATTATGTATATGTGGGGGAAAAGGACAATTTCACAAATCCCTAATCCATTTAATCATCTTCTCAAACATCAGCTCCTTCACAAAAAGCAATTGAGCACAAAAGTAAACCTTTAAGAACCCACCTCCAATGTTCCAATTTCCTTCTCTTCCATTTTTTAACATGATTGGCCATGCTAAATTGCCCCTTAGTGTCAGGGGGATTAGGAGAGTAAATAGGTCAGGTTATGGGGATAGGGCCTGGGTGGGATTGTTGTTGGTGCAGGCTCGATCGGCCAAATGGCCTCCTTCTACACACATGATTCCATGATCCTGAAGGTTTTGCTACGTGCTGAGATAAGATTGTAAGAAAACTGACCGCCTTCCGGACGTTTACACATGCAATAACCCAGATGGTAAGCACACAAATGATATTGGACGATGGCATCAGGAGCTGAGTCTGGGACAGATTTGTTCCTGGGATGCTGGAACTAATTGGACTATCTTTACCACAGCTCAACTTCTCTTAATCCAAGTTGTTCACAGAATACAGATGATCCTGGCAAGGTTGCCTATTCTTATTTACCCCAAGAACTATTCCAGTCCCCTTGGAGAGGGAGCTCTCATGATGGTGTCAGCTAAGAATTCTAGGATTTTGACCAAACAGCGATGAAAGAATGACAGCATTTGTTCAAATCCGAATGTAGCATGATTTAGGAACATCATGGTCTCCAGCCTCCCCTCCATAATTTTGCTGTTTTCATCCTTCTCATTGGGTAGAGGACAGGGGCTGGGAGATGCCACTGAAGTCATAGGAGATGTTTGAATAAACCAGGTAGCCACCTCACCTGTAAGACGTAGCTCCACATTAGACAGTGCATGTCCCCACTTGATTCACTGGGTCACAGCCCTGTTAGCCAAGCATCAGCTGATAATATATTTCATATGTGTCTCCATTTTGGCATTGAGCCAGCAGACAGCACTTAACCAGCCTATTCCAGAAGCAATATTTGGAGCTTATTGAATGTCTCTTTTAAATCAGTAACTTGCACTTAGGCTAACAAATCAAATCTTTCCAGGTACATAATAAACTAGTGACATTCTTCTCATGTTGGATATAGAGGTGCAGCCAATGGTGTACAGAAGGGAAAAAGCCATTTGGCCCAAGTATTTTATGTTGTTTCATTCAATTTTACTATGAAATTTTCCAGAAAACAGAAAATATAATCTTGGTAATTCAAAGCAGAAGCGGTAAACTCATGGGATTCATGTCATTGTTGACAAGACACGGCAGTTTGGCTTTGAAGTCCTTGCTGGTTGTTTCATTCAATGGTATTTGACTTTGTGAGTTTTACTTGTTTAGGGTAAAACAATCCAGATCCGCTGCTACAATCAAAAAAAAAGACCTGAAATTGGAAGTCATAAAACAAAAAAAAGGCTTAAGAGAAAAAAATGAGAAAAAAGGTACTGTTTTGTCATCGAATAAGCCGTGATCATATTGATGAACAACAGAGAACTCTTCATACAATCCACTCCAAATTCACAATTCCGATATAGCAAGATTTCCCCATTAGTGCACCTGATTGCATCTCATCCGACCTTAGCTGTTGAACTAACTGGGCCATGGATCACATTCAATTCCAGCCTTGGGTGACTGTGTGTTGAATTTGCACCTTTTCTCCATGTATGAGGAAATCGTATGAGGAAAGGCTGAGGGGCTTGAGGTTGTTTTCGTTAGAGAGAAGAAGGTTAAGAGGTGACTTAATAGAGGCATACAAGATGATCAGAGGATTCGATAGGGTGGATAGTGAGAGACTTTGTCCTCGGATGGTGTTGCCTAGCACGAGGGGACATAGCTTTAAATTGAGAGGTGAGAGATATAGGACAGATGTTAGAGGTAGGTTCTTTACTCAGAGAGTAGTAAGGGCGTGGAATGCCCTGCCTGCAGCAGTGGTGGACGAGTCAACATTGAGAGCGTTCAAGTGGTTATTGGATAAACATATGGATGATATTGGAATAGTGTAGATTAGAGGATCTTTAGATTGGTATCACTGGTCGGCGCAACATCGAGGGCCGAAGGGCCTGTACTGCGCTGTAATGTTCTATGTTCTATGTCTGCATGGGTTTCCTCCGTGTTCTCCGGTTTCCTCCCACAGCCCAATGATGTGCGGGTTAGGTGGACTGGCCATGCTAAATTACCCTTAGTGTCCCAAGATGTGTAGGTTAGTTGGATTAGCAATGATAACTGTGGGGGTTACAAGGATAGGGCGAGGGGGGAGGGGCCTGGGTAAGATATACTGTCGGAGAGTCAGTGCAGACTCGGCGGGCTGAATGGCCTTTTCTACACTGCAGGGATTCTATGATGATTCCAAGATGATGATGACTTCGAGGAAAAAATTTGGCTTTCAGGACATCAACATGGCACTGATGCTGCAATTGGCTTGATGTTGCGATTGTGTTTAAAATCTGAATTTATATTTGCATTTTGTGCAAGTAATATGTAAAGCTCGCTGTCACTCAATGCAAACTTTTGAAAAAAAATCTCATGTTGCGAATGGGTGCAGGCATTTAAACTATAATACAGATGACCACACAAAATGGCTGAAAATAAATAGAACAGTTAGGAAAAGAATAAAAAAATAGAACATGCTGGAAATACTCAGCGGGTCAGGCAGCATGTGTGGACAAAGAAACAATTAATGTTTCGGGTTGGCGACCTTTCATCCGAAATGGGAAAAGGTAGAAATGTAATAGGTTCAGGGAGGGGGGAAATCTGTGATAGGGAAGAAGGCAGGAGTGGTTAAATGTCAAAAGAGTTGGTGGTACAAGGACAGAGGGAGTGGTAATTTTTAAAAATTAATTTGTGGGACAAGGGTGTCATTGGCTGACCGGCATTTATTGCCCATCCTTAGTTGCCCTTGGAGGGCAGTTGAGAGTTAACCACATTGCTGTGGCTCTGGAATCACACATAGGCCAGACCAGGTAAGGACGGCAGATTTCCTTCCCTAAAGGACATCAGTGAACTAGATGGGTTTTTCCGACAATGGTTTCATGGTCATCAGTAGATTCTTAATTTCAGATATTTTTTATTGAATTCAAATTCCACCATCTGTTGTGGTGGGATTCGAACCCGGGTGCCCAGAACATTAGTTGGATTTCTGGGTTAATAATCTAACGATAATACCCACTGGCCCATCACCTTTATTGTCCCCTTTATTGGGACATTAAGGAAAGAAACGTGTGCATTATAAAAAATGAATTCAAGGAATGTGTGCTCCTTGCCCATGCCTATTTGCCATTGAGATGGTGGTGGTGAGCTGCCTTCTTGAACTGCTTGAAGTCCTTGTGGTGCAGGTACACCAACAATTTATTATTAGGGGGGTGTCAGGGGGTGAGAGGTTTGAAGGAAAGGAATGACAGCCAATGGGTGCCTGGAAAGAGGGGGCGATGTTGGATATAGAGGTACAGCCAATGGTGAATGAAAGAGAAAAAGCCATTTGGCCCACGTATTTTTCTGTGTCATAATAAAAGTAAAATAATTTGCTAGAGTTCTTCGAAGATGTAACAAGCAAATTGGATAATGGTGATCCTGCAGATGTAGCATATCTGGACTTCAGGAAAGTTTTCGATAAGGTGCCACACAGAAGGTTAATACACAAGGTTAATTCACATGGGAGTAGGTTAATTTATTAGCCAGGATAGAAGATTGGCTAACTGACACAAGGCAGAGAGTCAGGATAAATGGGCCCTTTTCTGGTTGGCAAGATTTAACCAGTGGGGTGTCAGAGGGTTCAGTCCTTGGGGCCCCAACTATTTACAATCTATATTAATGACTTGGATGTAAGAATAGAAGGTACCAAAGCCAAATTTGCAGATGATATTAAAATAGGTGGGATAGTAAGTTGCGATCAATAAATGGGAAATTTACAAATGGGTGTGGATAGGTTAGGTGAGTAGGCCAAAATTTGACAGATGGAGTTTAACGTGGATAAGTGTGAGGTTATTCATTTTGGTCGGAAACATAGATTGGCAAATTATTATCTAAATGGAGAGAAACCTTAGAGTGCTTCAGTGCAGAAGGATCTGGGAGTCCTTGTGCATGATTCGCAGGTACTGCAGGTAATAAGGAAGACAAATAGAATTTTGGCATTTATTGATAAAGAAATAGAGTGTAAAAGTAGGGAAGTGTTGTTGCAACTATACAAGGTATTAGTGAGACCACACCTGGAGCATTGTGTCCAAGTTTGGTCTCCTTACTTGGGGAGGGATGAAGTTACATTGGAGGCAGTTCAGAGGAGATTCACCAGATTGATTCCAGAGGTGAGGGATTTGTCTTATGAAAAGAGATTGAGCAGTTTAGGCCTATATCCGCTGGAGTTTAGAAGAATGAGAGGAGATCTAATTGAGGTATATAAGATGCTAAAGGGGATCGACAAGGTGGACGTAAAGAGGGTGTTTCCGCTTGTGAGGCAATCTGGAACAAGAGGTCACAGTTTTAGGATGACGGGTAGCAGATTTAAAACAGAGATGAGGAGAAACTACTTCGCTCAAAGGGTTGTGGATCTGTGGAATTCACTACCTCAGAGGGCGGTGGGACACTGAGTAAATTTAAGGAAGAGGTGGACAGATTTTTAATTAGTAATGGATGAAAGGCTTATGGGGAACGGGCAGAAAAATGGAATTGAGGCTGAGATTAGATCAACGTTGATTGTATTAAATGGTGGAGCAGGGGCTGAGTTGCTGACTCCTGCTGCTCATTCCTATGTTCTTATTCTGAATAACCATTTCAAAGTAGTTGTGCTCTGCGGTTAATTTCTGTTGCAGATTATAAAATCAAATACACTCATCATCTCCTTAAACATCGTTTGCTTGGCTATATAAATATGTCTACAAATTGTTAGTCACAGCAGAAAACTACTGTTAACTTTGGACTTTGAATTCCATCTTTAAAATAATCATTTACAAAGGAAACAGTAAATTCAATGGATACCCTGTCAAGATTCATTCAAATCTTCCTCAAAGTTTACTGATGATGAAGATGTGACGACTTAAAGAAATCTGTATGAAATCCTCTTTTTTTCAATCTGGCAGCCCCTCGAACTTTACTTGATCAAACACCCAAGTTTAAGACTGTTTGAATAAAATCTATTATTATTTCCAAGGATGCTTGAGACTCCCCTCCAAATTCAGAATGACTCAACGGCACAAACGTGAACCTTCTTTTCAGCTTGAGAAGTGGAGAAAACCCTAAATCTCTCTGCTTTCAACACTGCAAACTCGAAGAAATGGAGTGGGGATTGGGTTTACATTTCACAATAAGGTCCTGGTGCTTTAATGTGCTGCCTTTTGGCACGGTGGCACAGCGGTTAGCATTGCTGCATCACAGAGCCAGGGACCAGGGTTCAATTCCCAGCTTGGGTCACTGTCTGTACGGAGTTTGCACGTTCTCCCCGTGTCTGCGTGGGTTTCCCCCGGGTGCTCCAGTTTCCTCTCACAGTCCAAACGACGTGCAGGTTAGGTGCATAGGCCATGCTAAATTCTCCCTCAGTGTACCCGAACAGGCGCCGGAGTGTGGCAACTAGGGGATTTTCATAGTAACTTAATTGCAGTGTTAACATAAGCCCACTTGTGACTAATAAATAAACTTTACTTTATAAAAGGAACCAGTCAAGGGTGGCACGGTGGCACAGTGGTTAACACTGTTCCCTCATAGCACCAGGGACCCGGGTTCGATTCCCGGCTTGGGTGACTGTCTGTATGGAGTTTGTACATTCTCCCCGTGTCTGCGTGGGTTTCCTCCAGGTGCTCCGGTTTCCTCCCACAGTCCAAAGATGTGCGGGTTAGGTGGAGTGGCCATGCTAAATTGCCTCTTAGTGTCAGGGGACTAGCTAGGGTAAATGCATGGGGTTATAGGGATAGGGCCTGGGTGGGATTGTAGTCGATGCAGACTCGATGGGCTGAATGGCCTCCTTCTGCACTGTAAGGATTCTATGATTCTATCTGATAACAAGAAGAAACTATTGTAAAATTGATTAAATTCATCTCGAAATATAAAGAGCAAGTAATTGCTATAAAATTTCTTCTCTCCCTTAAAATGGGTATGTCTTACACAATTGGCAGATGTTAAAATTACTTACGGTTATGGAGAGATTTCTTGCCATTTTGCTAATTCTCAGAAGATTATATGCCCCACAAGAAGATTTGTGCCACACAAGTGCCAGGCAATAATCATCTCCAACAATAGAGGATTTAACCATTGCTCCTTCACATTTAATGGCATTATTTTCACTGAAATTCCCACTATCAACTTCCAGGGGGTTACCACCGACCAGAAACTGAACTGGGCTAGCCATATAAACACAGTGGCTACCAAGGCAGGGCAGAGACTAGGAATCCTGCAATGAGTATCTCACCTCCTGACTCCCCAAAGCCCATCCACCATCTACAAGGTACAAGTCAGGAGTGTGATGGAATACTCTCCACTTGCCTGGATGGGTGGCAGCTCTAACAACATTCAAGAAGCTTGACACCATCCAGGACAAAGCAACCCACTTAATTGCTACCCCTTCCACAACATTCAATCCCTCCACTGCCGACAAACAGAGGCAGCCAATGTGTACCATCTACAAGATGCACTGCAGGAATTCACCAAGGTTCCTTAGGCAGCACCTTCCAAACCCACGTCCACTACCATCTAGAAGGACAGGAGCAGCAGATACCCAGGAACGCCAACACCCGGAGATTCCCTGCCAACTCACTCACCATTCTGATTGGAAATATATCACCATTATTTTACTGTTGCTGGGTCAAAATCCTAGAACTCCCTCTCTAACAGCATTGTGGGTGTACCTACACCTCAGGGTCTGCAGCGGTTCAAGGCAGCAGCTCATCATCACCTTCTGAAGGGCGACTACGGATAGGCAATAAATGTTGGTCCAGCCAGCAATGCCCACATCCCGTCAATGAATAATTTTAAAAAATGATTCCTCGGACAGATTTTACCTTTTCCAATTTTTGGATCGAGCTTGTTACTTTGGTAAGATCTTCCCTAACCACCAAATTATTTATTTTTAATGTAACCTTGTACTAAATAGAGGCTGGTGGTTGTAATGACTTTGATTTTGTACATAAGGTAACAGTGAGGTTAACAATGCTTAGTTATCCTAGTGTAAATCTGACAGCAACTTCCAGAGTATGGATATGCACAGTTAAATACAGGTATCCAGAAGGTGCGTCCCAAGTTACCCTGCTCCTGTGCAGTCTGTGTTGTAACGGTGCCTTGCTGATAGGCTGATTAAAATCAATGTAAAGATACAAGTTACAGTACTTGTGCATTTGTTACTCATTAAGCATGATAGAACGTTGGAGTTGGTGCATTAAGGAGCAAGGTGAATTCTTAACAGTGTCATAAGGTGATAATTATTGCCAAATTTTACAAGTGTGGAAATTCATTCCTTCAGAAGAAAAATAATGTAGATATAATTTCTTTGAAACATTTTCTCTGTTCTTCTCTGCTTTCTTTTTTAATCTCATCCTTCTTTCCCAATCTTTATTTCATTCCAAGTGGGCAATTCAAATGTAATTTATGTATCCTGTTTTACGCTTCTGAGTTTGCAGTCTGCACATCTCAGTTTGTCTGACTTGCTGAAGAGCCTCACTGTTTGCCCTATCCATGGGCCACAGATCCACTGTAGGAATGCCACAATGAAACAGATGTCAGATTAGCAGAAACTCCGCAGCGGCCTACGATAAGTCTCTGGCCAACAGCATATGAGGGGAATGTTGAAATACTTTCCCTTTGCTGCTGAGTGGAAAATACAGGTCATTAATCTTTCAGTCAGCTCCATAAAGTGATGAAACCATCAATTGTTGCCTCAGATCTGAAGCATAGAGCTTGGAAAATTGGCATTGCGCCGTCCTTATTTAGATAGCAGATGCTGAAGCTGCTATTTATACAGTGATACTTAGGCGAGTCTAACTATCTGAGATAGCAATGATACAATCAGCAATACAACTTTTCTGTTGTCTAGGTTCTGACCAAGTTTCATCATGATTTATACTTGTATGCATTCTGGGATGTTAATCTTTCTTCAGGTATGTTTGCAATCATAATTAGATGCAGGGAGGATGTCCCCGATGGTGGGGGAGTCCAGAACCAGGGTCACAGTCTGAGGATTCGGGGTAGACCATTTAGGACGGAGATAAGGAGACATTTCTTCACCCAAAGAGTGGTGAGCCTGTGGAATTGATTACCACAGGAAGTAGTTGCTGCCAAAACATTGAATGTATTCAAGAGGCGGCTAGATATAGCACTTGGGGTGAATGGGATCAAAAGCTATGGGGGAAAAGTAGGATTAGGCGATTGAGTTGGACGATCAGCCATGATCGTAATGAAGGGCCAAATGGCCTCCTCCTGCTCCTATCTACTACGTTTCTATGTTTCTATAATTAAATGTAATAACATAGATTCAACCATGCTCTGAGCAACTCATTTATTGATTTGCCAATTGAGTTCTGATGTCACTGGAACATTCTCAATCTTACAAAATTGCGGAGTCGACAAAGTTAATCTATCTTCTTAAATGGTACAATCAATGATCTCTGGGCAAAGCACAATCAATGCCAGGCAATACCTCAAATCAATGATCTGTTACCCAAACAAACATAGGCACAGACAGTTCCGTCTGATGACCAACAATGATTCAGAAGGCAATTTGCCAGTTTCAATATTAAATTATTATACAACAACCGAATCATGATGGCCCAAACCACCCAGAGACCAAACGAACCTCAAAGATGCGCCACAGGACCCTTCAGAAGTCTCAATGCGAGGGCTCTATGGGTATTGTCTAGGAAGTTTCAACTTTCAATGGGTAATTCCCCAGGACCCTCTGAAAAAATCTTCCAACTCTGAGTTAAAGTCGGAGACTAGGGAGGGTTCAGAGCCGCTTACCTGGATATTGACCCTGGAAATGTTAGACAGAAAAATATCTCGGGCAGAATTTTACTGCCCCATTGTGGCAGGACTGGGCCATAAAATGCAGCAAGGCATTCAAATGTCCATCGACTTAGGCAGGACTGTAAAATTCCATCCCTAATCTAATACCTGGGTTACTATTTAACTACTCTTCCCCCCCCCCCCGCCCCCCACCCCGCCATGCCACCACACCTGCCCAACCCCCCTTCCCCCAATATCCTGACTATACCCAAAGCCCCCGAATCCCCCAGACTCAATCTGATCAGCCCCAAGCATGGCAACTCCTCCTCACCCAACCCACCTTGCCCAGCTGCCAACTTATTCACCTCACCCACCTGTCACCCTGACACCCTACCCACCTGCAGCCTTGCCATGCTATCCACCTCACCGACTTGCCACCCTGTTTCACTGCCCAACTCACCCATCTGCCACCCTACCCACCTCACCTATCTGCCACCTTATCCACCTCACTCCCCTGCCACCCTCTCATCTAATCTGCCTCATCCGCCTGCCACCCTGCCCAACACACACACACCTGCCATCCTCACACACCTGCCATCACTCACCTGCAGCATTGCCATCCTGTCCACCTCACTCACCAGCCACCCTCTGCCTCACCTGCCTGCCACCCTGCCCAACTCACTCACCTGCCACCCTGCCACCTTCTCTGCCTCACCTGCCTGTCACCCTGCCCAACTCACCCATCTGCTTCCATTTCCATCTGCCACCCCATTCCTTTTCCTAACAGCCAACAACACTTGCCCATAATGCCCCTTTATCTTGCCTGCTTCCCTTCTCTCCCAGGCGTTTCGAAGAAGATCTGGGACATCTGAAGACTTTGCACATCGCGATATAGCAGCTCATGCTGTAAGAAGGAGGCCTAGTTTCTGTGCTGACTCTTTGCACTGCTCCCAACTAGATTTGCTGCACTCAGTCATTTGTGAACCTTTCACCATTAGAAGATTGCTCGGAAATTCGGAGGATAGTAAGTGTGCATTTACTCTTGATGAGGAGAGTCAGAAATTGATCCCTATTGGATTGTTTGCCATCCAATGGACAATGAGGAATTAAAATTTCATTTGAGTTTTGCATCATTTGAGCAACTAGATGATTGCTGAACTCTTGTAAAGACAGCATGGCAAAACACACATCAAAACTAGTTTGGTTTCATACATTTTGAGCAGAAGGATGGTCTTAATTAATTCTGCAGCCTGTCTGCAAAACAAAGGCATTGCAGTCATTATTTCCATGTGTCTGTAATAATAACTAACAAACGCTCCCAAATCCAGAAACCATAATCCCTCCCAGAGATTCATGCTTACGGTTTTAGCAAGAGAAAACAAAAACATTTATTGGGATTTTATAAGCACGATGGGTGTCCAAATGTGTGAGGCACAAATCTAACTGAAATTCTCCAGAACCGTTCCTACACATCCCAACGGCTGCTGAAGAATGTGAGAGTTTCTGTAACCACACCCATCATTCATTTGTCCAAGATAAAATTAATGTCAGATTCACAGAATCTCCACAGTGCAGAAGGAGGCCATTTGGCCCATCGATTCTGCACTGGCCACAATCCCACCCAGGCCCTATTCCTGTAACGCCACAAAATTACCCTCCTAATCCCCTGACACTAGGGTCAATTTAGCATGGCCAGTCAACCTAACCCACACATTTTTTGGGGTGTGGGAGGAAACCGGAGCACCCGGAGGAAGCCCACGCAGACACAGGAAGAACATGCAAACTCCACACAGACAGTGATCTGAGGCCGAAATTGAACCCGGGTCCCTGGTGCTGTGAGGCAGCAGTGCTAACCACTGTGCCACCATGCTGCCCCCTTGATTAACTTGAGCAGAAATGTGATCATGGGTATTATAACTTACTCAGTTTGACAAATGAATTGCTGACAACCGGGGAGCTGGCAATAATGGTGAAGTCTGATATCAACTCTTGCCTTTATTTTCAGTTAATTAATATAAATGTTTAACATACCTCTGGCGGCACTGGTAGAGAGTGCTGGTCTTGATGTGATCCAGAACCATTGAGGAGGGATTCAGAGGCGTCAGAAGTCTCCCTGCAAGCTCGACTGTATCTTGTGCAGTGTGCCTTGGCTGCATTTGGATCCCCCATAACAAACAACAATTGCCGAATTAGCCCCTAAAAAAAAGTAACAATGTACTTTAGACGTATTGGAATACTTACACAACACCACCGCGTGGCTTCAAATCCTAACTATAATAGCTCAATATTGGCAAGTGTTGGCCAATGCCCATTCCGCTGAAGGCAAGTCAGTAGATTAGCTAAGCAAATCCCCAGAGCACCAATCAGACATTGTTACACAAGATCCACTTCAGCAAGTGTTTTCACCAGCGTGGGGAACATTTTCAATAAATGCCCGTTGGATGCCTTGCCAAGGATAGATATACAGATTGCATTTGCAATGCAAGTATTACAATGCGGTGGAAGAGTTATTACATTAGCCAGATGCATTCTTTCCTGACAGCCAGTCGCACAGCACTCGATTTGCATGATTATGTATGGCCTACGGTTGCTAGAATTAATCCAAGTTGCACAAAGGGAATTCCTCTGGTGGAACAGGATTAGAGAGCAAGGGATAATTGAACAAGGTTGCACAGATATAATTTGTTGGACAATGCACACTTTATCCTTACTGTATTTGGCTAAGTAGTAAAATGTAAGGAGACTAGTTGATTGCAACATAGGCAGGCGAAGAGGTTCAAGATGCAGGAAAACATAAAACTGAGCTGCTTACTGTAACTGATTGTAACGGACTCACCTGATGAAGGAGCAGCGCTCCGAAAGCTCGTGATTCTAAATAAACCTGTTGGACTTTAACCTGGTGTTGTGAGACTTCTTACGTGCCCACCCCAGTCCAATGCTGGCATCTCTACCTCATTGTAACTGACTGGTCATAGAAACGTAGAAACTAGGAGCAGGAGTAGGCCATGTGGCCCTTCCCGCCTGCTCCGCCATTCAATATGATCCTGGCAGATCCTCTATCTCAACACCAACAGTTATTTACTTGCAGCTTGACAAGCTGGCAGAGACAATACCCATTACAAATTAGACCAAGGGAAATTTGACACAAGTAAGTTGACACAAAAGCACGTCAAAACTATGTCAACAGAAAGCAAGAGATTTTACTGGAGCAAAATGGATCAAAGAAGGATTTGACAGAGATGTAAACGCCAATTTGGAAAAGTGAAATGACCTTTCATTGGCTGTAAAAAATCAAATCAGTCTTTGTTGTGGCTTGTGTGACAATATGTTGAAGATTGAGATCTCCGAGTTCTCAATCTATCAACACTTGGTCCATTACACATGTCGACTGAGTCACAAGACTTAATTCAGAATGAAGCATTTAAATGTTGTTTCAGTAATAATTACATCTACAGACACATTGAAGGAACAGTCCGTAGTTTGGATTTTTCATTGTCATGTATTTTCTTGTTAAATGAAGCTTTCAACCTTTATATATATACATATATTGATCATTCACTTTGACCTGCTAACCATTTCGCCAGCTCTGAAGAAGCGTCGTACAGCCTCCAAACATTAACTCTGTTTCTCTCTCCACACATGTTGCTAGACTTGTTGAGTTATAGAATCATAGAATCCCCTCATTGCAGAAGGAGGCCATTCGGCCCATCGAGTCTGTACCGACCACAATCCCACCCAGGACCTATTCCCGTAACCCTCATTTATCCTGAAAATCCCCCTGGCATTAAGGGTCAATTTAGCATGGCCAGTCAACCTAACCCACACATCTTTGGACTGTGGGAGGAAATTGGAGCACCCGGAGGAAACCCACGCAGACACGGGGAGAAAGCACAAACTCCACGCGGACAGTGACCCGAGGTTGGAACTGAACCTGGGTCCCTGGCGCTGTGAGGCAGCAGTGCTAACCACGGCACCACCTTGCCGCCCCAGCATTTATCCAGCATTTTCTGTTCTTATAGCCATTTATGTGCTGGTACTGTTGTTACCAGTGGCACATGCTGAACAAAAGCCAAACTACAATTCAAACCGATTCCAGAAAGCAGTCTCTGAAAAGTTGTACTTTGCGGCTCAGTATCGGCTGAAAGAGACCTAAATCTTCACTGGAATCAATGTACATTAACAACCATTTCATCCAATGGCTTTTCAAATGCAGAAATTAAACTTTCTAACCATCAGTACTTCATCAATGACCTTCCTTCCATCATAAGGTCAGAAGTGGGGATGTTCGCAGATAACTGCACAATGTTCAGCACCATTCGCAACTCCTCAGATACTGAAGCAGGCCATGTCCAAATACAGCAAGCCCTGGACAATATCCAGGCTTGGGCTGACAAGTGGCAAATAACATTTGCAGCACATGAGTTCTAGGCAATGACCATCTCCAACAAAAGGGAATCTAACCATCATCCCTTGACATTCAATAGCTTTACCATCACTGGATCCTCCACTATTAACATTCCGGTGATTACCATTAACCGGAAACAGAACTGGACTAGCCTTATAAATACTGTGACTACAGGGGAAGGTCAGAGGCTCAGAATCCTGCGGCAAGTAACCATCTACAAGGTACAAGTCAGAAATGTGACTGAATGCTCTTCATTTGCCTGGGTGAATACAGCTCCAACAGCACTCAGGAAACTCGACACCATCCAGGCCAAAGTAGCCCATTTGATTCGTACCCCATCCACAAACATTCACTCACTCCATCTCCAATGCACAGTGGCAGCAATGCTTATCATCTACACGATGCACTGCAGGAAAAGGCTCCTTAGGCAGTACCTTTCAAACCCACAACCTCTACTATCTAGAAAGACAAGGACAGCAGATACATGGGAATGCCAGCACCTGGAGATTCCCCTCCGAATCACTCACCATCCTGGTTTGGAAACATGTCACTTTTTATTCACTCATGGAATATGGGAGTTGCTGTCTGGGTCAGCATTTATTCCTCATCCTAAAATTGTCCTTAGAGAGGGTGGTGATGTTCTGCCTTCTTGAACCACTGTACACTGTGTAGTGTCGGTACACCCAGAGTGCTGTTAGGGAGGGAGTTCCAGAATTTTGACCCATTGACAGTGAAGGAAGAGTGATTTTTAAAAAAAAATCATTTATGGGACATGGGCATCGCTGACTGGGCCAGCATTTATTGTCCATCCTTGGTTGCCCTTGAACTAAGTGACTTGTTAGGCCGTTTCAGAGGGGAATTGAGAGTCAGCCACATTGCTGTGGCTCTGAAGTCACATGTAGGCCAGATCAGGTAAGGACGGCAGATTTCCTTCTCTAAAGGACATTCGTGAACCAGATGGATTTTAATGACAATTGAGAATGGTTTCATGGTCATCAGTAGATTCTTAATTCCAGATATTTTTTATTGAATTCAAAGGCAACACTTGATTTTCACAGTAACTGCATTGCAGTGTTAATGTGAGCCTACTTGTGACACCAATAAATAAACTTTAATTTTAATACATGGAATATTAATTTAAAATTGTCATACTAAATAGGCGGCAGGTAAACACTAGTAAATAGCAAGACACCATGCCAACACAGGATAGTGAGGACATGAAATAAATATAATTTGGAAAGTATATAGCTTGCAAATTTGGACAAATCCAGGATGCTAACAAATTAAATGAAAACATTCAATTTGTTCACAATGATCAGCTCCTTCACAATGACACACTCAAATTAAAGCAAACATGCATAGGAGTGGAGACGCACAAAACACATAGCACCAGACATGAACAAAGAGGAGACTGAGTTATTAAAACTACTGTCAAAGCATGGAACTGTAGTCAGGAGCCAGTCCCTTGATTCCTTTGTTCAAGATGAATATTCCATCAGGCACGACTTGTCTACAGTTTAAACAAACTAATTGGATAATCATTAATAATTGTTAATCAGTGGTTACTTTCTAATAGCATTAGAAAGTGGCACAATGCTGCCTCACAGCAGTAGGGATCCAGGTTTGATTCCTGGCTTGGGTCACTGTCTGTGTGGAGTCTGCACGTTCTCCCCATGTCCGTGTGGGTTTCCTCCGGATGCTCTGGTTTCCTCCCACAGTCCAAAGATGTGCTGGTTAGGTTGATTGGCCATGCTAAATTGCCCCTTAGAGTCCCAGGATTTGTAGGTTAGAGGGATTAGCGAGGTAAATGTGAGGGGTTGTGGAGATAGGGCCTGGGGTGGGATTGTTGTTGGTGCGGATTCGGTGGGCCAAATGGCCTCCTTCTCCACTGTTGGGTTTCAATGATTCTATTACTCAAGGGTGATCAGAGGTCTGAAACTTGGGAGTGATGTTTAGTTTAGGTTTAACCTTCTCTTCACTTTCTGCAGACACCATTCAAGTATTTTGGGGGGAAAAAATGATTAAAATGGGCAAATCCAGCTAAATGTAACGGCTTCTAAACTTCCGAGGTTGATAAGATAAAGGCAAAATACTGCGGATGCTGGAATCTGAAACAAAAACAGAAAAATGCTGGAAAATCTCAGCAAGTCTGATAGCATCTGTGGAGAGAGAATAGAGCCAATGTTTTGAGTCTAGCTGACCCTTCATCAGAGCTGTTGTCAGAGGATGTGTGTGTGGTTGAAGTTGATAAGTCACTGCACCTGTACATGAATCTATTACTCCAGAAGAACGCGGGACGAGATGTTTACAGTTTCTTTTTCTAAAATGGGTTGTTTTGCAACAGTAACAACTGTAACAAAAAGCCTAGGATTCCCTGGAAGGTTAGGTGAAGTTATGGTAAAAGCGAGACATTGCACCGTTTTTAAACAGGGAATTCACCCGTAACTGTTTAATGCCAATTTTAAACAAATATTGCTATGTGCTAATTTCACTTCCTGGTGAAGTCTATCGCTCGCTTATCCAACTCCTACCCCACACAAAAGACCAGCTTGAGTGAGCTTTCTGGACGAACATGAATAATCTGCTGACGTAGATCATCATCCCAAAATGTAAGTGCCGTATGGCCCAAGTCACCTGAAAATCAGGGCCAGAATTCTCCAGTGTCCCAGCTCCTTGTTTCCCATGACAGGAGGTGGCGCGTTGTTTGCTAGCGGCGGGATTCTCTGGTCCCGCCGCTGTCAAAGGGAATTCCCATGAATGTCACCCCATGACGGTGGGAAACCTGCAGGCGGGGGTGCGCTGCCAGCGGGACTGGAGAATCCCACCGGCATGAACGATCAGAGAATTCCTGGCCAGATTCCTAGAATCTGAGTTATTTTCCCTCCCCTTGGGAATAAAAAATCACACTGAGATCCACACTATTTACAACCAAAGTACTGTCAGTCTTACTGAACCCAAATAGTGTTGTAATATCTTTTCCAACTATCTGAACAAGTTGAAAGGCCAATGGTTTAATATCTTATTCAAAAGCTAGCACTGCCTATCATGCAGCAATCTCTCACTTCTGCATTTAAACGTCGCCCTGGGTTGTGTGCTCCAGTCTCAGAAATGTATTTTCCTATGTCTCATTTTTAGTGACTATTTTCTGGGGTTGATAAAACCTAACTTTATTTTGCGTTAACGATCTCTGTCACACAAATAAGCAATACAAGTATTTCATGTATGCTTCTCCACTGAAAATGTGGCAGAGAATACCAACTTAAATAATTTTATGGGATCACCGTTTTATCATTTGCTGACTTTAAAATGGAAGCTTAGCATCTGGAATTCACAGATTGCTGCAACTACAAGAGGGCACAGATTTAAGGTGAAAAGGGGTAGGTTTAGGGGAGATGTCCAGGAAAGTTTTTCACACAGATGGCGGTGGGTGCCTGGAGCGGACTGCCATTGGAGATGGTGGGAGCAGGCACGTTAGCAATGTTCAAGGTGTATCTTGATGGGCACATGAACAGGAGGCAAACAGAGGGATATAAACCATACATTGGCACAGACTTGGTAGGCCGAATGGCCTTTTCCTGTGCTGTATTGTTCTTTGTTCTCAGAACTAAAACTATCAAATAATACCAAAGGAATTTAAAAATAAGAGCCATTCTATAATGGAAATAACCAAGCGTTTGATCTTTAATGATAAAGTATTCAATAATGTTCAATGTACTGGGTTATCCAGTTATATAGGCCACTAATCTAATCTCAACTGTTATGTAGGGCTGGATTTAATGGAGAGAAGAGGAACTTGCCAGCCTGGAGAGCAGACGAGAGCACTGCGCCGCTTCTTTGCAGGAAGTTTCGCTGCATCATGTGCCATATCAGGCATTTAAATGGACAATAGCAGGCCTTCCCCAGGATCAAGGTCACCATGGTTGGAAGTTCTGCCCACCAAAGACTGCCATGCAATAAGCAGCTGGCAGCTCTATTGAACAACAGCACCACTGGGAAGGCAGTGGTCATTGCCGGTAAGACATCCACCCAAGGATCGAATCAGCCACAAGTGAGTGATGGCGCAGCAGGAAGGGTAGCAGGGGTCGACATGAAGGCCAGAGGGTGGCTCACAGTGGCACCTCCCCGCCCGCTACTGGGTATCTTGATCAGACCCCATGTGAAGATTTCAATTGAAAAAGAGTCCTGTGAAGATTTAAACTGAAGTCTTTGTGTATATGTGCATCATGCAACAACCATGGGGAGAATTTATTTCCCTCCCCTGTGGCAAGTTTGGCAGCAAGGGGCATTGAGTTGGACAGGAGTGTGGCAGGTAGAGACTCCCACTGTCGTCCTGTCAGAGACTTTTTAAAAATTCATTTTACGGGATGTGGACATCGCTGGCTGGGCCAGCATTTATTGCCCATCTCTAATTGTCTTCCATTTCAGAGGCCATTTAAAAGTCAACCATTGCTGTGGATCTGGAGTCACATGTAGGCCAGACTAGGCAGGGATGGCAGATTTCCTTCCCTAAAGGACATTGGTGAACAAGATGGATTTTTACGACAATCAACAATGGTTTCACGGTCATCATTAGACTTTTAATTCCATATTTTTATTGAATTCAAATTTCACCATCTGCCATGGTGGGGATTCAAACCTGGATCCCCAGAGCATTACCCGGGTCTCTAGATTACTAGTCCAGTGACAGTACCACTAAACCACCACCTCCCCTGAATCATGGTGAAGGCAGGAAGGTGATGGATTAACCCTGGCCACGGGGCAGGGCAATACACTCTGCCTGTGATTGTTGAACTAATATACATGCCAGCAAAAAGTTCAGCTTAAACTTTCACAGGATTATTATAGAAACATAATTATAAAATAAATCCATAGCCAGCCAATATATAACTGGAAAACCGAAAATTACTTAATGTGTAGGGACGGGACAATATCAAGTAACTTGTGGTTACAAGTCCAAGCAGTTTTTATACAGGAATGAAAGAAGTATTTTTAACTTGAAAGCATTTCCGAGTTTATGGAAGGATAGGGAAGGCTCTGATAGAGATCTAGTTTGATTCAAGTTCAATAACTGTTGTGGATGGACAGACTCCAGCCATCAAAGCTCTGTCTGATGAGTGCCCCATGTTATTTAGACTTTTCTATTTCTGACTTTCCACCAGTAAATTTCATTAATGACAGATTGCAATTGATGGTTTGCTGCCATCAGCTGAAAGCAGTCATCAAAGCATCGGACACACATTGTCCTCTCTGTATGCCTTAACCCAATCAGTGCCCAACTTGTCAGCCTGCTCTGGACTCCCTTCCCTAAGTTCCTCCAAGTCCTTATCGTCCTTTACTGCCCTTCATAAAGCCCACCTTCCACCAAGGTTTTGGTCACTGTTCCCACTTCCATTCTTTGACACCCATTTGACGATGGCTATTTTTGTCCTTTTACAATTCTGCCCAATAAGAAAATACAGTTTGGACCAGTACTCATATTACCCGGTTTTTACTGCTGATCCATTTTAAGGTCTGCAAAACCTGTTGGGACCAGTGTTCATAGATAACCATAGAATCCCAACAGTGCAGAAAGAGCCCATTTGGTCCATCAGGCCTTCACCGACAACAATCCCACCCAGGCCCTATCCCCATAACCCCATGTATTTACCCTGCTAGTCCCGCTGACACTGAGGGACTATTTGAACATGGCCAATCAACCTAACCTGCATATCTTTGAACTGTAGGAGGAAACCGGAGCACCCAGAGGAAACCCACGCAGACACGGGGAGGATGTGCAGACTCTGCACAGACAGTGACCCAAGCTGGGAATTGAACCCGGGTCCCTGGTGCTGTGAAGCAGCAGTGATAACCACTGCGCCGCCCTAAAGTTCTTACTTCCCAGTTTTTACTGTTCTCCGCTCCCAGGGGTGCAATGTTTTTCTACATTAAAGATGTTATATAAATGTAAGCCATCTGAAAAAGACACCTGTCTATAACAGATATGTTTCCTTGTAGTGTTGACTGCTACAAGTCTCTGCCATCTTAGCACTCCTGTAAATGCAAATCTATTCTGATATGTGGCACGGTTTGGTAAATGAATTCAAATAAATATACTGAATATTCAATGAAGATTTATAAGAAGTATCCCACCTTGGATGCTAAAAGGTTTCTATAGGTATTTTTGCCTTGAATGCTGAGTCCTACCTCCCTCAGTCATGTCCCTGGGATGGCAGACGTCACAGAGAAAAAACTGAGTAATCGGATCAGGCTGGATGTGAACAGGGATATTCCACTACCCCCTCTTCAGGACAGAAGCCTGTCATTTGGCCAATTGTGCCTGTGCTGCCTCTCTGAAAGCACTAATGATTTCAGTGGTGGAAAGAAGACAGAATTGGAGGAGTGCAGAAATCTGAGGATATCCCCTCGACTAGCCCCTCGACCCTCCAACTATCACCCAACACTCTGACAAATGCCCCCCGACCAAACTTGACTGACCTCTCGGCGCTTCAACTCCCACCCGATCCGCTGACCTCCTGACGTTCTGACTCTCTCCTGGCGTTCCAACTTCCCCCACTCTGTGGTGCCTCCAACCCCCCGCAGAAACCTGACTCCCCCCTACCCCCCACCCCATACCACCCTACCCAGCTGGCACCTTACCAACCTGCCACTGACCATGCTATCAAAATGCATGTCAATACAGTTATTGCTGTAAAAAGGGGGACATGGCCTGGCTGCCCACGACAATTCTGTACAAACAAGGATAGACTCTGGGAACAGATGCACCCTGCATTTCTGAGCAGGAGTTTGGAAGTCCCAGCCAGAAATGCAGAACCCCAGTGTAAAATAAAACATTCAGGGTGAAGTGATGGCCACTCTTCAGAAGCTTTAAAATGTGGCTGTCATTCTTTTTCAGAATTTAGGATACAAGTTCCAACATTTTGGTTTTATACTCATATGCTTCCCTGCAATATTCCAGAAAAGAATCCCTATTAGCGAGTCTAGTGTAAGTGACAATCACAATAAGGAAAAGTCTGAATTAAGGAGAGTTCCACACTAGTCATTAACACATCTAATTGAAAAAGGTGCTAATTTCTGACTGAAGCCTCAAAATGCAATCTATTTATACAGTCAATTTTTAAACACTAGCTTTATTTCTGTACTTTAATGAATCATGTGTTTCAGCAGTTCTGGTAATTACATCAATTACAGTGGGACCAATCCACTTAAATTGTTGGAAAGTATCATGCTGAATAAATATTTGAATCCATTCCTTAATTACTGTTAGAACCATGGACAATAATGATTGGAGTCAATAGAGGGATATTAACTCAACATATACCTTTTGGTAAGGAACGATGATATATGGTTACAATTCTGCTTCCTCAAAATGATTTCCTTTATATAAACACGCGCAGGCCTTCAAGCTCTCTGCCAGTGCTGATTTGGAAAAAAAAAATCTTTAATTATTGCTGCCAGTTGCACTGCCACAAAAGGAAATTAGAATTGGAAAGAAAATTGCCAGTGTTGAGATTTTGCAACTTGGAAGATTTGTGATCCTGGGAAGGCAATGGGGCTTTGTGAACAAGGAGCCCTTTGAACCTAGTTGTCATGACCCCTCCAACAATGAACCAAATACTCTCACTACAGTGTTTGTGCCAAGACCCCCCCCCCCCCCCCCACTCCTGTTGGAACAATTCTCCTCAATGCTTTTCAATTGAATCTGTTCAATTTTGTTTTGTAAATTTTCAATACTTGCTATCATAGCTGGGTTGCATGTCTATCTGAACACTAATCCGCTTCTGGAGGTCTCAGCGATAACTCCCGTTCTATTCATTTGTTGGCATGACATTGACAGGTTGCTGCAGAGTTCACCATTTAATTAGATGGCCCAATAATGTGAAGCCAGTGTCCGTGCCACAAGCAAAACTTTGTACTCGAAATGTCGCTACGGTTCAATGTTCATTCTGTGCTGCCTTGCGTGTGATTTGTGTGGCTGTTTTGATTTCTACTGCGTGGATCAGAAGGAAGAACACAAAAATAGATTATAGTAAATATGGGAATCAGGCAGTTCTGAAGAAAAAAGTAATGTTATTTAAGCAGAGTTTATTTTCTTTACCATGCAGTAGCAATGCAGAAATATTATATTTACTATTTAGTTAAGAACTTTTGGATTCAGACTAGCTCCATTAGATTTTGAAAGGAATGGTGATTTTATTATTTTCATCCCAAGATATGGGGCAGGATTTTCCAGCTGCTCCAGTCAGTGGATATTCCAGTAAATCTTCAATGCAGTAGAAATTCATCCGGCCACTCAACACAGAATGAACACTGGACCATGGCCGGGCTGCTCCAGCCGTTCACGCCAGCGGGCTTCTCTGGTCTCACTGCAGTGAACGGAGAGTTGGCTGAGCGCCACATTCTCCATGCTCGCTGGCAGCAGCGGCAGGGAATGAACGGCTAGAGAATTCCGGCAGCCCATAGCGACATTTCGAGTACAGAGTTTCTCTTGTCGTACCGACACTGGCTTCGTGCCATTGGGTCATCTAATTCCAGTGATGGCAGGTGCAATCAATGGAAAATCCCATTGACACTTTGGGGCTGGCAGATTCCACCACCGGCCAGTGGCCGCATCCTCCACCGCAAAACACACCGCAAGAGGTGTGGAAAATCCCACCCATTGTACTTTCTATTTTTAAACAATAAAAAAAAGAGGAAAGAAACAGCTAAGATAACATATCCAAATTTAGAATCATAGAATCCTACAGCGCGGAAGGAGGCGATTCGGCCCAACGAGTCTGCACCAACCACAATCCCACCCAGGGCCTATCCCCATAACCCCATGCATTTACCCTAGCTAGTCCCACTGACACTAAGGGGCAATTTAACATGGTCAATCCACCTAACCCGCACACCTTTGGACTGTGGGAGGAAACCGGAGCACCCAGAGGAAACCCATGCAGACACGGGGAGCACGTGCAGACTCCACACAGACAGCGACCCAAGCTGGGAATCGAACCCCGGTCCCTGGCTCTGTGAGGCAGCAGTGCTAACCACTGTGCCACCGTGCCGGCCAGAATTGAGAAGAATCTTGGTTAAAATAAATCTGGTTATGTAATGCAGATCGAGTGAATGTCAATTTTTATCTCCGAATATCGCTGGTCTATATTCGCACACCAGTCTCTGCGAAATCACTTAGCAGTAGGAGTACATCTTGCAACAGCCACCTGACATACAACTACTGAAGGTGAAGTGTCTTCCAATGCTTTCCTCACAATGGTGTACAGTATTGTCTGGCTATTCATTCTATTTCACTAGGAGGCAGCAAAGAACCATCTGTACTTGTGGGTAAATGTCCAAAAGTTGGTTTAGTACATTCAAGAGATTCAATGCTTTTATGTAGCTGATGGAATTTAGGGAAGGAAATTTGCCATCTTTACCTAGCCTGGCCTACAGATCCAGAGCACTGAGGTCAACTCTTAACTACTCTCCATAATGGGCTAGTAGGCCACTCGTTGTATCAAAGTAGAAGCCGAATAAAACCAATGGAACACATGGCATCAATAAAGGAACGGAAATGACAAAGGCCCACCCTGCCCAGTCGACCCTGCAAAGCCCTCCTCACTAACGTCTGGAGACTTCTTCCAAAACTGATGAGTCAGGCAGCAGCCTGACATAGTCAAACTCGCCAAATCATATCTCACGTCACTGTCCCATTTTCCATTAACATCCCTGGGTATGTCCTATTGCACCGGCAGGTCATGCCCAGGAGAGGTGGCAGCAAAGTGTGATACAGTCGAGAGGGAGTGACCCTGGAACTCTTCAACATCGACTTCTCATGAAATCTCATGGTATCAACATGGGCAAGGAACAGTGGCGCAATGATTAGCACTGCTGCCTCACAGCTCCAGTTCGATTCCCAGCTTGGGTCACTGTCTATTTGGAGTTTGCACATTCTCCCCGTGTCTGCGTGGGTTTCCTCCAGGTGCTCTGGATTCTTCCCACAGTCCAAAAGACGTGCTGGTTAGTTGCATTGGCCATGCTAAATTGCCCCTTAGTGTCCTAGGATGCGTAGGTACAGACTTGATGGGCCGAATGGCCACACTGTAGGGATTCTATTCCATTCTATAGATGAATATTCAGGTCCTAACCAAAGTGGTTTCTTGATGCCATGTGCATCTTGTGAATATTTTGATGCTTAATTGCAAGACCAGTAGTTTTGTTTTCCAGTGCATAGTTTTGAAAGCAGAAGAGAAATTCAGTGAATAAGAAAACTGCTGCAAAAACAGAAATTGTTCATTAGAATTTCAAATTTCATTCAATCCAATGCAAGTGGGGTGGAATATGAATCCTGCTATTTGTAAGATGCCTAGTTCTTAGAACCCTAAGACATTTACCTCGAAAGGCATTTCAAAGGCCTCGATTAGTCCTCCAACAATGACCAGGCCCTCCGTAGTTATTTCCATTCCGAAGTAATTTTTCCACGCCACACTTTCGATAAGCTCACAGTCAACATACAGCTCCATTTTATTCAAGGAAACACCAATTGCAACTTTATGCCACTTGCCATCTGAAAGAAAGGAAATAGGAAATCTGTGGGAAGAAGAGTGCAATCTATGTTAGCCAGAGAGAAAACGGGGGAATTTATACATTTTCCACAATGAGAATTTCACAGGACATTATGTGCCTTCGGAATAGTTAAGACTCACATTGTCACGTATTCCAATAGACATATCCAAAGACAAGGTTACTTGATAACCAACCCCACCGGTCAAAAAGACAGCTTGTTGAATGACCATTGCTGAACTGCTAAGTCATAATTAGTAAAGTGATGCAAATATATCACATTGTTAAGATTCCAGAGTTAAGTTGCACACTTCTGTACAGAGTATTATTTTATATTTTATGTTAAGTGCATAGGCATGTATAATTTGTTGGTGCTGAATGTTACTGTCTGAGTTCCATAACTTTCAGAATCTATCTAATATTGGCTGCGTTCTGAATTTACTTATGGAATGAGGGCAGCACGGTGGCACAGTGGTTGGCACTGCTTCCTCACAGCACCAGGGACCCAGGCTCGATTCCGGCCTCGGGTCACTGTCTGTGTGGAGATTGCACATTCTCCCCGTGTCTGCGTGGGTTTCCTTCGGGTGTTCTGGTTTCCTCCCACAGTCTAAAGATGTGCAGGTTAGGTGGGTTGGCCATGCTAAACTTGCCCTATCATGCCCCGAGATGTATAGGTTAGGTGCATTACCATTTTAAGTCTGTGCGGTTATGGGTTAGGGCCGGTAGAGGGCCTGGGTAAAATAATCTGTAAAAGAATTGGTGCAGACCCGATGGGCCAAATGGCCTCCTTCTGTACGGTAGGGATTCTATGATTATATGAATAAACAGGAATCTCAAAGCTAGTTCATCAGTTAAAGGCTGAAATCTAAGGAAATCTATAGTCACCCATACATTATGCAAGCAAAATAAAGTTGATGGTAGGGCACTGCAGTGATGCAGAGGTTTCAAGTTTTGTCACAAATTAAGAACTTTGGCCATGGGTAATGTAACATTCACAAGTAGCTCACAAGTGAAAGGTATTTACACTGAAAGAAAACGTAAAAGCTTTTGCCAAATTGTATTTGAATCGCAAATTTATTTTCACACACGTGCCTCTGGCAGGATATTTTGGAGGACTTCACAATAGACAACATCTGTCTGAGAAAAGAAAAGATGGAGAATAATGTGGGCAAATGTGAAATTGTCAATTTTGGCAGGAGGAATGAAAAGCTGATTATCTAAATGGTGAGAGTTTCATAGAGTCCCTACAGAGCAGAAGGAGGCCATTCGGCCCATTGAGCCTGCACTAACAACAATCCCACCCAGGCCCTATGCTTGTAATCCCATGCATTTATCCTGCTAATCCTCCGACACTTGAGGAGAATTTAGCATGGCCAATACACCTAACCCTCACATCTCTGGACTGTGGGAGGAATCCGGAGTATCCAGAGGAAACCCACACAGACACGGGGAGAACGTGCTGACTCCGCACAGGCAGTCACTCAAGACCGGAACTGAACCCAGGTCCCTGGCGCTGTGAGATAGCTGTGCTAACCACTGATCCACCCTGCTGCCCAGATTGCAGAGCTCTGAAGTGCAGAAGGATCTGGGTGTTCGAGTGCATAAATCACAAAAGGCTGATCAACAGCTACAGCAAGTAATCAGTAAAATTAATAGAATGTTCTTTATTGAATGTTTATTCTGAGGGAAATTGATTACAAAAGTAGGGAGGTTATGCTTCAATTGTACAGGTGATGAAGGAGCAGCGCTCCAAAACCTTGTGATTCCAAATAAATCTGTTGGACTTTAACCTGGTGTTGTGAGACTTCTTACTGTGTTCAGTTGTACACGGGAACACGGCATTGGTGAAACCACATCTGGCGTATTGATCTCCTTATTTAAGGAAAGATGTAAATACATTGGAAGCAATTCAGAGAAGGTTTATAGACTAAATCCGGGAATGGATGGGTTGCATTACGAGGAAAGGTTGGACAGTGCAGAATATAGTGTTGCAGTTACAGATAGGGTGTGGAGAAAGATCAGCTTAGTGTGTGATAGGACCATTCAAAGGTCTGATGGCAGCAGGGAGGAAGCTGTTCTCGAGTCGTTTGGTACATGTTTTCAGACTTTTGTATTTTTTTTACCGACAGAAGAAGGCAGAAGAGAGTATGTTTGGGGTGTGTGGGGTCCTTAATTATGCTGGCTGCTTTGCCAAGGCAGCGGGAAGTGTAGACAGAATCAGTGGATGGGAGGCTGGTTTGCGTGATGGACTGGGCTGCATTCAAAACCTTTGTAGTTTCTTGTTGTCTTGGTCAGAGCAGGTGCCATGCCAAGTTGTGATACATTTGGAAAGGATGCTTTCTATGGTGCATGTGTAGAAACTGGTGAGAGCTGTCGTGGACATGCCGAATTTCCGTAGCCTCCTGAGAAAGTAGAGGCATTAGTGGGCTTTCTTAAATATAGCGACGGTGTGGAAGGACCAGGACAGGTTGTTGGTGATCTGAACATCTAGAAACTTGAAGCTCTCGACCATCTCCACTTCATCATCTTTGATGTAGACAGGGACATGTCCTCCACTACGTTTCCTGATGTCGATGACTTTCTTCTTCATTTTGCTGACACTGAGGGAGAGATTATTGTCATCGCACCAGCTCACCAGATTCTCTATCTCCTTTCCTGTACCCTGTTTCATTAAACATTTCATCTTTATCTCCAATATTTGCCAAAGGTTTACTTCACTAGGTGTTCATTGATTGAATAGAAAATTGATAAGCTCAAGCATGCCCCTGCCCCACACAAGCTCAGGGCTAGTGCATTAATGTGGTTAGAACATTGGTTCTCAAAATATTTTCATTGAAGGATTCCTATTCAAATGGATTAGTAATCAATGAACACCCCCCCCCCCCCCCCCCCCACCTTCCATCAAGATTATAATACTATGTCCGGCTCATAATATAATGCGCTAGACAGAAATACTTTTTCCAATAATGTGTTGAAGCTGATAGGTATTTGAAGTGCCTGCTTCTCACTGCAGAGTCTCTCTATCTTTGGCAGGTGCTTGGAGACAGCAGGAGCTCAGACAGAACCAAGGGCAGAAGATCATTGAACAAGCACAGGAGGATGGGGAGCTGAACACACTTGCAACCGCTGCTCACTTGAGAACCACTTGTTTAGAAACTTTGGTTAGCTACTGACGTGTGGAACTTAAGAAATCCCATACAGTGTGCTACAATGTCTGTGCTCCTTTGAGAGAGCATTTAATGTGGTTTTTTTCCCCCACTTTTGTAGGCTTGAAGGAACAGGCTGAATCCAGTGTCCGCAAGGAAGTTGGAACACCATATGTGTCTCACCAATTCTGCCCTACACCCCCAAAAATGTTGACAATGAGCTTGAGGAGGCAACAGCACCCAGATAAGTTATAGTGCATTGGATGAGAAGGAGCAAGTGATGACAGCAGCTGAAGCATCTTCTTATCTCTGCTGCAGTGCACAGAAATTTAAGCCTCACAAGACCTGCCTTTAAAAAGGATATTTCTATTCAAACAGGATCATCTACATGAATTATTTGTGACCATGCAAAATACCCTGCAAGATTGGATAAGAAGTATAGAAGACTCCACGAGTTGGATCTGTGAAGTCATGGATGGGTGATTATCTCCAATGCAAATTACTAATGTTCTAACTATGTTAAAAGTTGTGTGTTTTAAACAAAAAAGAAAAAGTGTTGTTTGCACATGTAGAGTCAAAGTAACCCACAACAGGTTTATTGAAAGAGAGGTTCTCTGCACAGAACATAAACTAAACAGCATTTGTTAAATACCCTAATGACAGCACTGTCAAATCATGTGATCACCTCTTAAAGCAATCATGCAACCACTTAATTATATACCAATTACAGTGGAATGTAAGGTAACTGCAGTAGAGTTCTGTGACACAAGTCCCAACCACAATGGGAATAGCTTTCATGCATGCACAGACTATTACTTTAGAGGTGTTAAGGTCTCCCATCTAAAAGAAATTCCCTTGTCTGGTATCAATATATTGGTTGATGTTTTGAGCCTCCTTTCTGCTCTAGTAGATTGATAAATGTGCAGATGAAATGCACCACAACCATGAAGTGCCTTCAATAGGCACATCTCAGGAAGGTGCCTTCTCTGACCCACTCAGTAAAATTTTCCCAAGTGACAGTAGACGGGACAATATAGTCTCTTACAAAAGGGCAGCTCAGGCACATTGTGCTATTTATCTGAACTCCTGAGGAGGGGTGGGCACAGACTCGCTACATGCATAGCTATGGCAGGAGATTTTTCCTCAGTGCATTCTGTTAACTGTGAAAATGAGTCCGCAATCTTCATTTGGCCATTTTGCACATAAAAAACACATGACATGGGCGGCACGGTGGCACAGTGGTTAGCACTGCTGTCTCACAGCGCCAGAGACCCGGGTTCGATTCCCCGCTTGGATCACTGTCTATGCCATGTTTGTACTTTCTCCCTGTGTTTGCGTGTGTTTCCTCCGGGTGTTCCAGCTTCCTCCCAGTCTGAAAGACGTGCTGGTTAGGTGCATGGGCCATGCTAATTTCTCCCTCAGTGTACCCGAACAGTGTGGCCACTAGGGGATTTTCACAGTAACTTCATTGCAGTGTTAATGTAAGCCAACTTGTGACACTAATAAAGAAACTTAAAACTTAAGCTTAACATATGGGAATGCAATCAGCAAAAACCCAAGGGAAGCTTAACCTTTGAACAGTTGAGCCCACCTGAAAAAGAACAAGCTAAAATGGAAGCAATTGTTGCCATAATATATTACAGAAACATATAGTCCACAATAGCAATTGACTTTTAAAAAGATCCACCATAAAGCTTGTACATCGGAGGTCAAATCAAGAAATCCTACGAGTTAGCAGCCAGGCGTTACTGCTTCCACAATCATGTGGTCTGCATTATCATCTAACAAATGCTAAATCTTAGCATCACAGACTGGGGGTGGCAATTCAGGATTCGAGGGTGAGGTAGTGTGGTGATATGCTTGAAATCAGCCTTGTAAAGGACAAACTCAGATGTAAAAGATTAAGGAAAATCAAAAGCAAAGAATGAAAGAAGTTGAATTCTGGCCAGCAGAAAGCTTCAGTCTTGAGTGCCAAGATTCACAGGCTTAAAGCCAGAACATGTGCAACCCCAGAAGCCAGGATGTCAGTCTCGGGGCTGGGATTGCATTGGCAACCGGCAACCGAGCTGATGTACTGTTTTAAATTAGACACAAATGTACAGAATCTCTCTTTTACTAAATGAACCGCACCCAATACTACAGAAGCTTGCGGAATACGTTTTCCGTTTTTTATGTACATTTTTAGGTTCCTCAGAACTGCTGGAGATGGAGTAAGACTGAGGAAGAAGTCCAGCCTTTAGCAGAAGAGGGGGAATACGTATTTAGAAAAGGCTTTGAGAGGTTCTGCAGGAGTCACTTAAGGACATTCCTGATCTCAGCCTCTATCTCCGCAGCTCTCCACAGTGGCTTGCACAGCTACCGTCAGCGCCGCAAGGGTAATGCAACAAATGTCTTAAAGCTGGTTAACCTCAGGGCCCTGCCCTACCACCACTACTGTTTAAAAAGTTTTTAAAAAGTTTTTAAGTTTAAGCATTTGTGTCACAAGTACGCTTCCATTAACACTGCAATGAAGTTATTGTGAAAATCCCCTAGTCGTCATGCTCCAGCGCCGGGAGAATACACTGAGGGAGAATTTAGCATGGCCAACACACCTAACCAGCACATCTCTTGGACTGTGGGAGGAAACCCACATGGAGACGGGGAGAATGTGCAGACTCCACACATACAGTGACCCAAGCTGGGAATCGAACCCGGATCCCTGGCGCGGTGAGGCAGCAGTGCTAACCACTGTGCCACCTATTTTAATTTCTGAACATGGAAATTCAGCACCCTTGAGTAACAGCCCTCTTATGAATGCCAACACAACCGTCATGTATAATTTGACGCTCTAAGTGAAAGAACACAAGTTGAGACAGGACACTGGAAAACCTAATGCACAAAAAAGATCCGAAAAATGTCAAGATGAGGCAGATAATGATCAAAGTGATGAGGTGCTGGCTGATTAGAAATGCAGCATGACAGCTTCAATTGTTTAAATGCTCGGGGAAAATAGTATTGAAATAGTATTCTTTTCAAGGGCATGAGGATATTCAGTTTCAAAACGTGAGCAATGGCAACCCGCCAATGGGTTAAGTGTTCAAGGTATTCAAATTGAAATAACCAGATGGCTTAAAATGGAATTTCCCTCGGATTTAATCATGTCACAGAGGGGACGGAGACCAGCCACACTGGCTACTCAGCTCTCCATTCAACAGCAGCAACAGAAAGATGTACCTCAGGGCGAGGTGTCTGAGCGGCAGAGTGAGGCAGGGGTTCTTTCAGACCCAGCATTACTGTTTATTGAGGTTGCAGGGAATGATCATAGAATCCCTACAGTGCAGAAGGAGGCCATTCGGCCCATTGAGCCTGCACCGACCACAATCCCACCCAGGGCTATCCCCCAGAACCCAATGTATTTACCCAGCTAATCCCCCTGACACTAACCATTGGTGTCACTGGATTTGTACTGAATCTAAGGTGTGTATAGTAGAATATCAGTCAGAGCCTTCACCTGGATTCCTCAATGAAACAAACATATAAGAAATATACAGCTTCTACCCCAGTGACTTACCAATGTTGTACCCCCGTTTTGCAGTGACACACAGGGCTAGAATTTCCCCACCCACTGTTACAATCTCAGCTCAAGGACAGTCACTGGTTTAAAAGGTGTCTTGATATGCACCTTCTGATGTAAGCTTCAGGGCGACAGACCAAATGCTGGAAACTGAGGTTAGGCTGGCATGTTCATTTCTGGGCCAGCACAGACTTGATGGGCCAAGTGGCTTCTTTCTGTGCTGTAAATTTCTATGAGATGCTGCTGCAGGTATGCAGTCCTGGAGTGTACATAAAGAGTGAATGCCCTCATTTAAAAACTAACTTAAAATTCCAAACTGCCTTCCTCTGTACTGTAACAAATCTTCAGAGCAAACACGGTGGCACCGTGGTCAGCGCTGCTGCCTCACAGTGCCAGCAACCTGGGTTCAATTCCCGGCTTCGGTCAGTCTGTGCGGAGTCTGTACGTTCCCACCTGCGTGGGTTTCCTCCGGGTGCTCCGGTTTCCTCCACCAGTCCGAAAGACGTGCTGGTTAGGTGCATTGGCCATGCTAAATTCTCCCTCAGTGTACCCAAACAGGCGCCGGAGTGTGGGATTTTCACAGTAACTTCATTGCAGTGTGAATGTAAGCCTATTTGTGACACTAATAAATAAGTGAATAAGGAACAAAAACTGCATTGCTGTGCTGACATAGCAACATTTTCCTTTGAAAATCCAAGACATAATCAACATTTGCATTCACACTCTGTTCATTTGGTGATTAGTGACTTTTTCCTCCCCACTCCCCCCCACACCATCACCGCCCCCCACCACAACTTACTCATAGTGGCGCCGCCTGGTGGTCACAAAAACAAATGCATAGGGACTCAGTCTGACTTGAAGCAAGATGTGACTCTGATAGTTCAGGACAGTGAAAAGGATAGTTTCTTCCCTCATTGTGTAGCGGAGTTTGATCAGTAGACTGAATTCATCTGCAAAGCTAAGAAAACCAGAAAGGGAACAACGTTATGAGACACTACAGCAAACGCCTGTGACAGAGTTGACAATTTACTTGTTGCAGCCATTAACAATTCCACTGGTTTTCAGGGAAACTTGGAAATCTATGGTGCATTATTTGTGCAAAATGAGCATCTCATTTCATTCACACACACACAGTAATTTGTTCTGGCACGGAGGCAAAAATGTATCAGACTATAAAAAACAATGTGTACAAGAATGTTTTATTAAGGACCCCAGTGTTGATCTATTGAAACATGGAACTACAGGTTAGGCCGTATGTACTGACCTCTTTTTGCTGCTGCATTCTCATGACATTCCAACATCAATTCTTCTACATAGAAGAGCAGCTGAACAAACCCCAAATTGTCAGAAAATCACAGGCATTCCCACAACCAGGATAACTTTGGTCCAAAAAGCAATTCTGCCACTTCACTACTTGAAAAATAATTGACAGAAAGGCTGAATGTTCTCGAACCTTTAGGGTCAAATCTGAACATGGGAGCATTGGCAAAAAGATGGCAGGAAGCCCAATGTCTTTCCGTTCCCCATGCCGTATTGCTGGGGGGTGGAAGGGGTGTCTTGGATGCCCACTGAAAGGAGAATAGTTCTTCTTAAGAGCCTAACTGAGGGCACACTGTCTCCACAGGCATTTTGCCAGTGTCAGGAGGGCCCACCATTGTGTAGGGACATTGCCGGTGAAGCCTATGGCCTTCCCTTAGGCTTATGGGTGGCACGGGGGCACAGTGGTTAGCACTGCTGCCTCACTGCGCCAGGGACCCGGATTCAATTCCCGGCTTGGTTCACTGTCTGTGCGGAGTCTGCACGTTTTCCCTGTGCCTGTGTGGGTTTCCTCCGGGTGCTCCATCTTCCTCCCACAGTCTGAAAAACATGCTGGTTAGGTGCATTGGCCATGCTAAATTCTCCCTCAATGTACCCGAACAGGTGCCGGAGTGTGGAGACTGGGGGATCTTCACAGCAACTTCTTGCAATGCTAATGTAAGCCGACATGTGGCACTGATAAATATACTTTATACTGTGGGAGGGCTCTCCTTTATGGGCACAGCATGCCTCACTGAGGACCACATACCCAGCATCAATGACTGCCCTTGTGACAATGGAGATTCTGGCTGCTTCACAATCCTTCCCCACCCCTATTTAATACAATTCGAGAGCACCAGGCCATTGCGGCAGTACTGAGGCTGCTGAACTGCTGGCTTTCTAATTGGGTTGGTTGTCTTGGGGGAGCAGACCATCTTCCATACTTGGATGCTGCCCCAGTGGCGACCTGCTCCTGTCTATCTGCCCATGGGGGCCACCTCTCACATTTGAACCTGGGACTTGCTGCAATCAGCAAAAATTTGGACCAAGGTCTTTTTAATTAACTGGGAAAAAAATGGCAGATGTCAATCTTTTCAAGATTGGAAGAAAGAAGTTTGCCAGCTTATTGTGAAACAATGATGTCTTAACGACAGCCCTGAAAACTGGCAACACTCACGGTAGATGTCAGTTTGCAAGCACACGTTATCCTACAGTTCTGGCTCTAAAATTGGCAGGAAGTCAAGGCAATGAAGGATGGAGAATGGGAATGCATAAACTCAAATTGACATCCGCTGTGAGAACTCGACAATGCACATTTCCATAGCACACGGCAAGAAAAAAACATTTTTTTTGTTATCCTACCCACACAGTGACAGTGAAGCAAATTTGCAATGTGCTGCGGTTTGACAATCTGTAATGAAACAGGTAAATAGTTTCTACATGTGTGGCATTTAATGGCCGACCCAGTTTGAAAGTGTGGACAAATGGTTAGCTTCAGTTACCATTTATACTTTGCCAAACTATGTGAAATGGCAGGTTAACCCCTGAATGTTCTGAGACTTGACTGACCACCTACCTCTGAAATGGTGCACACGGAAACATTTTTAGCTGAAAAAAAAATCAGCTGGGTTCTTACTCTTGAGCATCAGCAGCTGGTTTGGGAAAACTGAAAAGGAGCGTGAAGTCGGCAGAGTAGCTCTACAATCTGCTCAAAGCCAGTGTTGGGAGTTGTAACCAGCTTCTGGTTTGGACCTCTTTGAAATTAGCTGTGCAAGTTACTCAGTGGTCAGTGATACCAGCAGGTAGCTCGCCTAACCAAGGGAGGGTGGGGAGACTGAGATTTTTATAGTCTCAAGATGAGTGGGGCAAGAATAAACACTTTTCGTTCAAGGAATGTGGCCCATCCCCAATTGTCCTTGAGACAGTAGTGGTGAGCTCGCTTCCTGAATTGCTGCAGTCCATATGTGGTGTAGGTACACTCACAGTGCTATTAGGGAGGGAATTCCCAAGATTTTGACCCAGTGACTGTAATGGAATGACAATACATTTCCAAGTCAGGATGGTGAGTGGCTTGAAGGGGAACTTGCTGGTGGTGGTGTTGCCAGGTGTCTACTGCTCTTGTCCTTCTAGATGGTGGTGGCCGTGGGTTTGGAAGGTGGCCGTGGGTTTGGAAGGTGCTGTCTAAGGAGCCTTGGTGAGTTTCTGATTTCTGCAGTGCATCTTGTAGATAGTACACACTACTGGTGGAAGAAGTGAATGTTTGCAGATGGGGTGCCAATCATGCAGGCTGCTCTGATCTGGATGGTGTTAGGCTTCTAGAGTGTTGTTTGAGCTGCACTCATCCAGGCAAATGGAGAGTATTTCATTACACTTCTGACTTGTGTCTTGTCGATTGTTGACAGGGAAGTTACGAGGTGAATTACTCACCTCAGGATTCCTGACCTCTGACCTGCTCTTGTAACCATGGTTTTTATATGGCTAGTCCAGTTAAGTTTCTGGTCAATGGTAAGCTCCAGGATGTTGATAGTGGGGGATTCAGTGAGGTAATGATGGTAATTAAAGGGAAGCAGTGACCTAGGTGGTATTGTCACTGAAGTAGTAATCCAGAGGCCCTGTGGAAAATCTGGGGACCTGAGTTCAAATCCCACAACAGCAGATGGCAAAATTTGAACTCAATAAAAATCTGGAATATAAAGTCTAATGATCACCATGAAACCATTGCCAATTGTCGTAAAACCCAACTGGTTTACTAATGTCCTGTATGGAAGGAAATCTGCCACACGTGACTCTAGACCCACAGCAATGTGGTTGACTCTCAGATGAGTTGGAGATGAACAATAAATGCTGGACCAGCTAGCAATGCCCCATCCCATAAATGAACATTAAAAAACAATGAACATCAAAGAGTGATGATTAGACCCTCTCTTGTTGGAGTTAGACATTGCCTGGCACTTGGGCGGCACGGTGGCACAGTGGTTAGCACTGCTGCCTCACAGCACCAGGGTCTCAGGTTCAATTCCAGCCTCGGATGACTGTGTAGAGTTTGCACGTTTTCCTCGTGTCTGCGTGGGTTTCCTCCGGGTGCTCCGGTTTCCTCCCACAGTCCAAAAATGTGCGGGTTAGGTTGATTGGCCGTGATAAATTGATCCAAGTGACAGGGGGACTAGCAGGGTAAGTGCGTGGGGTTGTAGTCAGTGCAGACTCGATGGGCCAAATGGCCTCCTTCTGTACTGTATGGTCTCTTTGACTTCTGTGAATGTTACATGCACTGATCAGCTCAAGCCTGGCTTGCTGCATTTTGACATGAACTGGTTCAGTGCCTGAGCAGTCATGAATGGTGCTGAACATTGCGCAATTATCAGCAAACATCCCCACTCCTGACCTTATGATGGAAGGAAGGTCATTGATGAAGCAGCTGAAGATGGTTGGGCCGAGGACACTACCCTGAGGAACTCCTCCAATGATATCCTGGAGCTGAGATGACTGACCTCCAACCACCACAACTTTGTGCTGGGTATGACTCCAACCAGCAGAGATTTTTGCCGCTTATTCCCACTGACTCCAATTTTGCTCAGATTTATCAATGCTACACTCAGTCAATTGCGGCCTTGATGTCAAGGGCTGTCACTCTCATCTTACAGAAGGGATTGGGGACATATCAGGCCGGCAGCAGATAACAGTGTTGTAGTGGGACCATTCCCACTCCTCCTGTCCTGACAATAATTACTGCAGAAAATAACCTGGCTACTTTTTGTAGTAGTGTCCATCAGTCTCTCTCAGGTAGGCTGATAAAAATAGGCAGAGAATGCATAGCTCATGCTCCACCCACTTTGACCTGAAATCATGATTTCAAACTCATCGTTACATTTCAGCAAAAGCACCCTGGACTACTTATGATTTCTGAGATGAATGTGGCAGCCGAGATGTTGTTAGGAAATGTCCAACTGTACTTACACAGCCCATTGTGTGATGATCCGAAAGGCAAAGTTTCAAAATTATACTGCACTATTATTAGCAAATTAATATTTGGTACACTTGTATCAGGTGTTTTATTGGCAGGGGACCTCGTTTAAAATCAGCCAGTTAATGACTTATTTTTGAGTGTTGTGAGGGCAGCACGGTGGCACAGTGGTTAACACTGCTGTCTCACAGTGCCAGGGACCTGGGTTCGATTCCCACCTTGGGTCACTGTCTGTGTGGAGTCTGCATGTTCTCCCCGCGTCTGCGTGGGTTTCCTCCGATGCTCCGGTTTCCTCCCACAGTCCGAAAGACGTGCTGGTTAGGTGCATTGGCCATGCTAAATCCTCCTTTAGTGTACTCGAACAGGCGCCGGAGTGTGGCGACTAGGGGATTTTCACAGTAACTTCATTGCGGTGTTAATGTCAGTCAACTTGTGACACTAATAAATTAACTTCAACTTTATTGACATTCACACTGCAATTTCAAGGCTTAAATAGTATTGAGCAATTGTAACGAGTGTCAGTAATCAGTGTGGCATTAAACTGACAACTCCAAACTAAATAGGTCACCTGAAGTTCCGTACACATGAAAAAGTTAAATTTGCTGATTAGTCATTAAAAAATTTGTACGTTAAATGATAGCATTGGTGACAAACGAGAATAGACATTGCCGGTGAGTGTAATCGGAACACGTCCTTCACAACCGTCGGACTGCCAGAGATTCTGCTAGTTCTTCGTAGAGCACGATTTCAACAGCTCCTCACTATGAATGTATTTTATTCACTGCTCGATAATTGGCAAGATTACCCTTCGTGCCGAGGTGCAGCAAATTTCTTTTAAAGTATTTGTTAGGATCAGGTTCATGATTTTGCTACATCTCGTACACTTGCCCCCCAATGAGCATCAATGTCAGGCTGATTCAAGAGACCTTTAAAAATGGCGGGTGGGACCGGAATGTGGAGGTTCCCCCATAGAACCGTAGAAAATTACAGCTCAGAAACAGGCCTTTTGGCCCTTCTTGTCTGTGCCGAACCATTTTTTGCCTAATCCCACTGACCTGCACTTGGACCATATCCCTCCACACCCCTCTCATCCATGAACCCGTCCAAGCTTTTCTTAAATGTTAAAAGTGACCCTGCATTTACCACTTTATCCAACAGCTCATTCCACACTCCCACCACTCTCTGCGTGAAGAAGCCCCCCCTAATATTCCCTTTAAACTTTTCTCCTTTCACCCTTAACCCATGCCCTCTGGTTTTTTTCTCCCCTAGCCTCAGTGGAAAAAGCCTGCTTGCATTCACCCTATCTATACCCATCAAAATCTTATACACCTCTATCAAATCTCCCCTCATTCTTCTACGCTCCAGGGAATAAAGTCCCAACCTATTCAATCTCTCTCTCTAACTCAGCTTCTCAAGTCCCGGCAACATCCTTGTGAACCTTCTCTGCACTCTTTCAACCTTATTTACATCCTTCCTGTAACTAGGTGACCAAAACTGTACACAATACTCTAAATTCAGCCTCACCAATGCCTTATATAATCTTACCATAACACTCCAACTTTTATACTCGATGCTCCGATTTATAAAGGCCAATGTACCAAAGGCACTCTTTACGACCCTATCCACCTGTGACGTCACTTTTAGGGAATTCTGTACCTGTATTCCCAGATCCCTCTGTTCAACTGCACTCTTCAGAGTCCTACCATTTACCCTGTACGTTCTACTTTGGTTTGTCCTTCCAATGTGCAATATCTCACACTTGTCTGCATTAAATTCCATTTGCCATTTTTCAGCCCATTTTTCTAGTTGGTCCAAATCCCTCTGCAAGCTTTGAAAATCTTCCTCACTGTCCACTACACCTCCAATCTTTGTATCATCAGCAAATTTGCTGATCCAATTTACCACATTATCATCCAGATCATTGATATAGATGACAAACAACAATGGACCCAACACCGATCCCTGCGGCACACCACTAGTCACAGGCCTCCACTCAGAGAAGCAATCCTCCACAACCACTCTCTGGCTTCTTCCATTGATGTGGAGATGCCGGCGTTGGACTGGGGTAAACACAGTAAGAAGTTTAACAAAACCAGGTTAAAGTCCAACAGGTTTATTTGGTAGCAAAAGCCACAAGCTTTCGGAGCCCTAAGCTCCTTCTTCAGGTGAGTGGGAATTCACCTGGCAGAGTCGCTGAGCAGAAACTGATAGCCAAGTTCCACACACATAAGGACGGCCTCAATTGGGATATTGGGTTCATGTCACACTATCTGTAATCCCCACAGCTTGCCTGGACTTGCAGAGTCTCACTGGCTGTCCTGTCTGGAGACAATCCACATCTCTTTCACCTGTCTTAATGCTCTCTCCACTCACATTGTTTGTACCTTTAAGACTTGATTAGTTGTAAGTATTCACATTCCAACCATTATTCTGTAAATTGAGTTTGTGTCTTTATATGCCCTGTTTGTGAACAGAATTCCCACTCACCTGAAGAAGGAGCTTAAGGCTCCGAAAGCTTGTGGCTTTTGCTACCAAATAAACCTGTTGGACTTTAACCTGGTGTTGTTAAAATTCTTACTGTGTTCTTCCATTGAGCCAGTGTCTAATCCAATTTACTACCTCCCCATGTATACCCAGCGACTGAACCTTCCTAACTAACCTCCCATGAGGGACCTTGTCAAAAGCCTTGCTGAAATCCAGGTAGACAACATCCACCGCCTTCCCTTCATCCACTTTCCTGGTAACCTCCTCGGAAAACTCTAATAGATAGGTCAAACATGACCCACCACGCACAAAGTCATGTTGACTCTCCCTAATAAGTCCCTGTCTATCCAAATATTTGTAGATCCTATCCCTTATCACACCTTCCAATAACTTGCCCACCACCGACGTCAAACCTACTGGCCTATAATTTCCCGGATTTCTTTTGGAACCTTTTTTAAACAACGGAACAACATGAGCCACCCTCCAATCATCCGGCACCTCCCCCGTGAATACTGACATTTTAAATATGTCTGCCAGGGCCCCTGCAAGTTCAACACTAGCTTCCCTCAAGGTCCGTGGGAGTACCCTGTCCGGTTCTGGGGATTTATCCACTCAGATTTGCCTCAAGACAGCAAACACCTCCTCCCCTTTAATCTGTAAAGGTTCCATGACCTCCCTACCTGTTTGCCCTATTTCCGTAGACTCCATGCCCGTTTCCTCAGTAAATACGGATGCAAAAAAACCATTTAGTATCTCCCCCATCTCTTTTGGTTCCATACACAGTCTACCACTCTGGTCTTCAAGAGGACCAATTTTATCCCTCACTATCCTTTTGCTCCTAACATACCTATAGAAGCTCTTTGGATTTTCCTTCACTCTGTCTGCCAAAGCAACCTCATGTCTTCTTTTAGCCCTCCTGATTTCCCTCTTAAGTAGCTCCTTGCACCTTTTATACTCCTCGAGCATCTGATCTGTTCCTTGCTGCCTGTACATTTCATACAACTCTCTTCCTCTTAATCAGTGTTACAATCTCCCTCAAGAATCAAAGGTTCCTTATTCCTATTTACTTTGCCTATAATCCTGACAGGAACATACAAACTCTGCACTCTCAAAATTTCTCCTTTGAAGGAGATCCAGCAGATCCCATTTTTTGCCAGTAGGTGGAAGGGGGCGGGGCATGAGTTACACAGGTGGGAAACCCAATCTCGGCAAGGTCTTTTGAAATCAATGCTAAGTTCCAATAGGCCCTTCTTGTGAATGACCCTCTTGTGTCGAGTGATCACAATATGGTCGAATTTCTGGTGCAGATGGAGGGGGAGAAAGTAGGGTCCCAAACCAATGTCCTCTGCTTGAACAGAGGGGAGTATGATAGGATGAAGGCTGAATTGGCTAGGGTGGACTGGGAGAGCAGACTGGTAGGTAGGACAGCTGAGGAACAATGGAGGATTTTTAAGGAGATCTTTTTCAGTACTCAGCAAAAATATATTCTGGTGATAAAGAAGGACTGTAAGAAAAGGGATAGCCAGCCGTGGATAACGAAGGAAATAAAGGAGAGTATTAAATTAAAAACCGATGCGTACAGAGTGGCCAAAAACAGTGGAGACTTAGAAGATTGGGAAAGCTTTAAAAAACAACAAAGAATGACAAGAAAGCGATAAAGAAAGGAAAGATGGATTATGAAACTAAACTAGCTCTAAACATAAAAAATAATAGTAAAAGTTTTTACAAATATATAAAAAGGAATAGAGTGGCTAGAGTAAATGTTGGACCCTTGGAGGACGAGAGGGGGGATTTAATAGTGGAAAACGAGGAAATGGCTGAGACTTTAAATAGGTTTTTTGTGTCGGTCTTCACGATGGAAGACACAAATAGTTTACCGAATATTGACGATCGAGTGTTGGTAGGAGGAGAGGTACTCAATACAATTATTGTTACTAGAGAGGCAGTGCTTGGTAGACTAATGGGACTGAAGGTGGACAAGGCCCCGGGCCCGGATGGAATGCATCCCAGGGTACTGAAAGAAATGTCAGAGGTAATAGCAGATGCGTTAGTGGTTATTTATCAAAATTCACTGGACTCTGGGGTAGTGCCGGCTGATTGGAAAACGGCTACTGTTACGCCACTGTTTAAAAAAGGAAGTAGACAAAAGGCGGGTAACTACAGGCCGGTTAGCTTAACGTCTGTAGTTGGGAAAATGCTGGAATCCATCATTAAAGAAGGAGTAGCAGGCCATCTGGATAAGAATGGTTCGATCAAGCAGACGCAGCATGGATTCATGAGAGGAAAGTCGTGTTTGACGAACGTACTGGATTTTTATGAAGATGTGACTAGTGCGGTTGACGGAGGGGAATCGGTAGATGTGGTGTTTTTGGATTTCCAAAAGGCATTCGATAAGGTGCCTCACAAAAGGTTGCTGCAGAAGATTGGGGCACACAGAGTTGGGGGTAGTGTGTTAGCGTGGATTGGGGATTGGCTATCCAACAGGAAGCAGAGTTGGAATAAATGGGTGCTTTTCTGGTTGGCAGATGGTGACTAGTGGCGTGCCGCAGGGATCGGTACTGGGGCCTCAACTGTTTACTATTTACATAGATGATCTGGAGGAGGGGACTGAGTGTAGGGTAACAAAGTTTGCTGATTACACAAAGATAAGGGGGAAACTGAATTGTGGAGGAAGCGGAAGGTCTGCAGAGAGATTTGAATAGGCTGAGTGAGTGGGCGAGGATCTCGCAGATGGAGTATAACATTGGCAAATGCGAGGTTATTCACTTTGGAAGAAATAATAGCAAATTGAATTATTATTTAAATGGAAAAGAATTACAACATGCTACTGTGCAAAGGGACCTGGGGGTCCTTGTGCATGAGTCGCAAAAACTTAGTCTGCAAGTACAACAGGTGATCAAGAAGGCAAATGGGATGTTGGCATTTATCGCGAGGGGGATAGAATATAAAAGCAGAGAAGTCTTGCTGCATCTGTACAAAGCATTGGTGAGGCCGCAGCTGGAATACTGTGTGCAGTTTTGGTCCCCTTACTTGCGAAAGGATATATTGGCCTTGGAGGGAGTGCAGAGAAGGTTCACCAAGTTGATACCGGAGATGAGGGGTGTAGATTATGAGGAGAGATTGAGCAGATTAGGTTTGTACTTGTTGGAGTTTAGAAGGCTGAGGGGGGATCTTGTAGAGGCATATAAGATAATGAAGGGGCTGGATAGGGTAGAAGTGGAGAGATTCTTTCCACTTAGAAGGGAAACCAGAACTAGAGGGCACAGCCTCAAAATAAAGGGGGGTCAGTTTAGGACAGAGTTGAGGAGGAACTTCTTCTCTCAGAGGGTGGTGAATCTCTGGAATTCTCTGCCCACTGAAGTGGTGGAGGCTACCTCATTGAATATGTTTTAGTCACGGATAGATGGATTTCTGATTGGTAGGGGAATTAAGGGTTATGGGGAGCAGGCGGGTAAGTGGAACTGATTCACTTCAGATCAGTCATGATCTTATTGAATGGCGGGGCAGGCTCGAGGGGCTAGATGGCCTACTCCTGCTCCTATTTCTTATGTTCTCATGTTCTTATTGCCTGTTTCAAGGGCCTTAGCCTGCAATGCAGGGCTTAAAAATTTATGCTTGAGTTTGGATAAGGTTCATTTAACGCTTTCATAATCTGAAGTGAATTAAACCCTTAGCCCTTTAAAAATGAAAACAAGAGCAGGCTGCAGCTGCCCTTTCGAGCTAAATAAAAACCTGCTGCTGGAGTGCATCGATTGACAGGCCGTCTGGTGTCGTTTAGGAAAATCATTACGGTGTGTTCCTTCAGTATCAAACGACTTAATCGCTGACATTTCCTACTGGCTGTTATTGCAGCTGAGCCCATTATGAATGCTTGGTTAAGTTTCAAAAGCTCTAAAGGTACTTACCTCAGCAGAGGGGTTGGGTTCACATTTTAATTGACAGTTTTTAAAGGCTATTAAAGAATTAGCTGTCTTTGATGTGGTTACTGAATAAATATTTGTTTGTTAATATAGCAGTTTGAACTTCAAGGGATTTAAAATCTTCGAATGAGTGTTATAATGGCAGGGGTTTTCTGGTAACAAGTTTATATGTGTGAGCAGTCACTCAAGTTGTTGGAACTTTTTAAAAAAATCTCCATGTGGCTCTTGAGGGCTGTCTATACTGGGGGTAAGTGCCCATGGAGATGGCATTGGGGGGGGGTGGTGGGGCTGCTGTTTGGACATGGCATGGAGCTGGCATGGCATTATGATGTGACATGAAGGTGGAATGGGAACTATGATAGAGGATTAGGGTAAGTGAGATGGGAAGTGTGGGCCAGAGGGCTGAGCAGGCTTTTATACCACTGGTCCAAAGTCTCAGAGAACCAAGATTGACCTTCTCAGTAGCCTGTCATGGCATTCACGTGCCTCTCTGGCCTTCAGAAGTGGCAGGCCAAACTCAAACATGCACATGCACCATGCCCCCCCCCCCCCCCTCATACCACCACCCCCACCCTCCCTTCCCCCCACAAGGGAATTGTACATGCGAGGCCATGCCCAGGAAAACGGGGTCTGCCACATGGGACGATTTCCCAACTCCAGATTCCTGCCTCAAATGGCTAAACTCTGGCCCCACAAGTCTGGAAAACATGCATCAAAACAAAGTGAGTGTCCATACCTGCTTCCAAATACTTCCCTACTTGGTATGCTGAGGGTGGAATATTGTCCAACTTCATAGACTGTGCAGTTCTCTTCATCAAGTGAAAGGGAAATGTTGGTGAGGTCAGCTGACACAGAAGCAAGTTTGTCCAGCAAGTCTACTTCATCTAGAAAATGAAGAAATCAAGACACACATTCTAGTATCCAGGCAATGGGATTCAATTGTATTCTTGTTAAATCTTTTAAACAAGCGCTTTGCTTTTATCTTTATGTTGAAGGGCTTTGCAACTTCCTGAGAATGGGCAAGGCATTATATGAATGCAAATACTTCTTTACAGAAAACTTAGGGTATCAATTCTGTTTCGAATATTGGCCCTGTAAGTTAGGGCAGTGAAACAGTTGCTATATGTCACATCATAATAAGGGTAGGCATGGTGGCAAAGTGGTTAGCACTGCTGCCTCACAGCGGCAGCGGGTTCAATTCCAGCCTCGGGTGACATGTGTGTGGCGTTTGTTCATTCTCCCCATGTCCGCGAGGGTTTCCTTCGGGTGCTCTGGTTTCCTCCCACACTCCAAAGATGTGCGGGTTAGGTTGATTGGCCATGATAAACTTAGGGCGGGATTTTACAGTTTCGGGACGAGCGAGCCCGTAAAAGGTCATCGGACCTTTCCATTGTCCACCCCTCGCCTGCTCCGATTCCTGTGACGGGCGGAACGGTAAAATTCCGGCCTTAGTGTCAGGGAATTAGCAGGGAAAATGCATGGGGTTGCAAGGATAGGGCCTGGGTGGGATAGCGAATGGTGCAGGCTCAATAGGCCAAATGGCCTCTTTTTGCACTGTGGCGTTCTATGGTTCCATATGTAAACTGCTGTGATGTCACGCTATCCATTGGCATGATGCAGTGCACATTGATATTCAAAGTGCACAACTCGTAAAACATACTGCATCAGATCCTTATTCATAACATAAGGAAGAAATAACAAGACATTCCCAACCTTATTCGATCTTTCAAGGCATATTTCCTGTTAGATTTATTTCTAATAATATTAGAAACATTTTAAAAAATGAAACTAATCAGATGGAAGCGAGTATTTTGGATAATGTTTTGCGAATAAAGAAATGTTTATTTCCCCATGGCAACACCTTGGGCAATCAGAGTTCACTGGCAACCAATCAGCATCCTTTTCTTCTGTGGTATACATTGTTGTGATTGTTTGAAATTTGGCATTCTTGCTTTTGTCCTGATGAATGCAAACAAAAAGCTTTGACAACACCTTTCTTTTCAGTAATGGAAAAGGGTTATTTCTTTAACTGGGGCGGCATGGTGGCATAATGGTTAGCATTGCTGCCTCACAGTGCCAGGGACCCGGGTTCAATTCCCGCCTTTGGTCACTGTCTGTGTGGAGTTTGCACATTCTCCCCGTGTCTGCATGGGTTTCCTCCGGGTGCTCCAGTTTTCTCCCGCACTCCAAAGATGTGCGGGTTAGGTTGATTGGCCATGCTAAATTACCCCTTAGTGTCAGGGGGCTTAACTGGGTAAATAGGTGGGGTTACGGGGATAGGGCCTGGGTGGGATTGTTGTCAGTGCAGGCTCAATGGGCTGAATTGTCACCTTCTGCACTGTAGGGATTCTATGATTCTGCGAACTACTTTGAAAATCAATTTGAAAACAGCAGGAGACGAATAACTGAGGAAAAGTCACCAGGCAACGGTAGTTGTAAGTGCGGACATGTCGAGAGTCGACATGTCCGCACTTACAACTACCGTTCAATAGCTGTCAAGTTCGCTAAACTGCGTCTCACTCTGCAGGGAGAACTGTGGCAGCTGCTGGCAGCTGTCCTAAATCACGAGTGAATTATAGCAATACAAGAAGTTATCCCAGCAGCTAAACAAATAACGCTCAGTATACTTCGCCCCTCAAGTGAACCTTGGAAAAATATTTTCAGACGCTGAAATCTCAGCAGGTGGAAGGATCACTTCCTCAGGGTAGGCAAATGTTAGTTCTTACCAAAAAAAAGCTAGCTTTTCATGATTAATTACGTGGAAAGCCAAGTCAAGAATAGACCTACATTAATTACAATGCAAGTGAAGCCCTTTCATCACCCTCACCTTTGTCAACAAATATTCAAGTGTGAGCTTTCTAAACCAGTGAATGTAATTTGGTTATTGGATTCAATGGGTTAATTGTGAATCCTAGCAGATCTTTATTTGGAGGTGGGGAGGAGCATGGGAGTTCAGCTGGCGTTCACCATGGGCAGAACTGGCAATGCCAGCGGAAAATCCCACAAGACCAAGAATCTCGGCACCTCATCTCGTTCTCAGACTTTCCTTGCCCCTCGCCGGTGACACAAGGTTCTGCACATTCTGGGTGGGATCATCCCTTAACTACACTTAGAAGACTTTAGGTAGCAACATATATCACATACACAGTATCACAGAGTCATATAATCCCTGCAGTGCAGAAGGAGGCCATTTTTATTTGATTTATTATTGTCACATGTATTAGTATGCAGTGAAAAGTATTGTTTCTTGCGCACTATACAAAGCATACCGTACATACAGAAGGAAAGGAGAGAGTGGAGAATTTAGTGGCTATTGAGCCATTTGGTCTATTGAGCCTGCACCGACAACAATCCTGCTAATCCCCCTGACACTTAGGGGCAATTTAGCATGGCCAATTAACCTAAGCCGCACATCTTTGGAGTGTGAGAGGAAACTGGAGCACCTGGAGGAAACCCACGCAGATACAGGGGGAACATGTAGACTCCACACAGACAGTGACCCAAGGCCGGAATCGAGCCCGGGTCCCTGGCACTGTGAGGCAGCCGTGCTAACCACTGTGCCACCGTGCTGCCCCAAAGGACTGCATCAAATTACCACCGCTGATTATCAGGCACAACTGCGAAAAAGTAAGGTCGGAATTATCTGGCTATTTGCTAGTGGCGGATTCTCTGGTCCCGCTGGCAATGCACCCTCGCTGCGGGTTTGCTGGCAGTGTGGGGCAGCTACAATGGGAAATCCCATCGACAGCAGCGGGACCAGAAGTTCCCGACACTAGCGCACCGTCTCTCGCTGCCGAGAAATCTGCTGATTGGAGGCCGGAGAATTCCGGCCTTCATGTCATCCCCTGCTGCCAACTCTGCAGTATCCCATTAAATTTCCCCCCACTTCTTAAGAGGGAACTGGAAAAGCTGGTCCTACCCTTAGCAACTAAACGTGCAGAGAGATGGACTCAGACTTCAGTGATGCCACGGAAAATGCCAAAATCTGATACCTTGGCTCACATTGCCACCTCCAGACTCAATATTGTCCAGCAGCCATGGGATACGATATAATCTAATCCCTCCGGCGGAATGCTGATTTTACAGTCTGCTGCATAATACTGTACAATAGCTGCAAAATTAGTGTTCTTTAAGATCTGGTCAGTTTTCTGATGGGCTGGTTAAGTTACAATTACAACACAGTACAGAAGCAGTACAGAAGGGTCGGCACATTGGCAAAGTGGTTAGCACTGCTGCCTCACAGCACCAGGGACCCGGGTTTGATTCCCAGCTTGGGTCACTGTCTGTGCGGACTTTGTACGTTGTCCCTGTGTCTGTGTAGGTTTCCTCCGGGTGCTCCAGTTTGATCCCACAGTCTAAACGATGTGCTGGTTAGGTGCGTTGGTCATGCTAAATTCTCCCTCAGTGGAGCCGGACAGGCGCCGGAGTGTGGCAACTAGGAGATTTTCACAGCAACTTCATTGCAGTGTTAATGTAAGCCTGCTTGTGGCACTGGTAAAATAAACTTGAAGGAAGCATAAAATACTTCAATTTGTCTTCCACGCAGTTATTCCAAGTAATCAAGAAACTATTACTCTGGTGAGGGGTCACGGCCTAAAAGCTTGGGAGCGACTTTGAGGCCTTGCACGCCCAGGTGCAAATCGCTTACGGCCAGGGAATCTCAGGAGAAGGCCTTAACACGATTTGTCTCCCCACAGGACATAATCTGGTTCATGCCAGCGGGGACGTGAACCCAGATAAGCATATTGAAATTTCCAGGTTTTAGCTAGATTCACCTGGCTCCCGGTATTCACCAACCCGCTGTCACAATGGGAAACCAGCGGAAATACCACTGGTCTCCACAAATGAAGATCAGGCATGATCATAGAAATCATAGTATCATAGAATCCTACAATGCAGAAGGAGTCCACTTGGCCCATCGAGCCTGGACCGGCAACAATCCCACCCAGGCTCTATCCTTGTAACCGATGTAGTTACCCTGCTAATCCCCCTGACATTATGGGGCAATTTAGCATGGCCAAACCACCTAAGCCATACATCTTTGGGGTGTGTGTTAGGTGGTTTGGCTATGCTAAATTGATAGCCATTCTGGAGGGCTCGGAGGCCATTGGAGTCCCTGAGTGGTCAGGGGCAGGGCAGGGCAGTTCCCTGGTGCTGTTAAGGGCAGATCATGAAGGGGGCAGGACCTATAGGCGAGGGATGCGCACACAAAGAGCAGGTTGCTTTGATGCCAGTGTTACGGCACAGAGGTTAATCCCCTTTACCTTGCATTGTAATCCACTATAATTATTTGGGAAGGTGTGAACTGTTCTTAATTAATAGTTAGAGGTGCATTAATATAAAGGCTTGACACTCGCTTTACGTGAACAATTAACAAGGTATTTTATTTAAATAACCAGGAACTATAACTAAACAAGTAATATTTTAATTAAGGTACGGTTTGACTGAAATGCTGTTCAAGTAATACAAGGAACATTCATTACCAAAACAGTAATAACAGAATTTTAGTCGCCCTCAAAGAAATTATACAACCAGGTTTGTTGAAAGTCAGGAGCTTTTGGAGTTCTTCTGTAGTTGTCCACTGTCTGCAAGCGCTGTCTGATTTGGTACTTTTCGCTGGTTAGAGAGTGAGTTACCTTAAGACCAATCCGAAGCTGGCAGAGTTAAAAACCAACTGCCTTTAACTGTTTCAAATGATTGGGCCCTGTTTCTGGTTGAACTCTGGGCTCAACTCCTGGTGGAACTGAACTGAAGGCAGTTGAGTTCCTCTTTTATATTCCTGATGACCTATCAACATTCCTGTACACGGATTGGCCTGAGGTTGACAACAACAGCAAATTCAAATCTGATAGGTTCCCTTTAACTGAGTGTTTTCTTTATACTCATAGGCTAAGAAAATGCAAAAACCTGCAGAGCCGGTTACCAAGGCAACCCTGATGCTTTTGGTCTCTAAAGCAAATGTTGCAACTTAGAGTCTGTGTGCATTCTGCATTTTAAACATCTCAGCATTGAACAAAACCAGCTTTTAAAGGCACTGACACAACCAGCTTTTAAAGGGACCACGCACTGTTGTTTCCCCTCTAGGATTTTACATTCTTTACAGACATTCTGTACATCTTTACAAACGCAACTTCACAACACCGACGATGACTGGGGGCGTTCAAAATTAATCAGAGATCGGGGCACCCTTTTGAGGAGTAGGCCTTGGTGGCATCCTTAGGCCCCACCCCTCTCATACACAGCACAAATCACCTTCTTCCAAAAAACTGACTAAGTGGGGGAGGATTGTGATCAGGATTACGCCAACCCACCCGACTGTAACTGTACCGCGTTTCCCACTGGAGACATAACACTTGGTCAATCTTTTGGAGAATTGTGCCCAATTTAACTCTGTTTCTCTCTCCACAGATGCTACCTGATGTCCTGAGCATTTTCAGCATTTTCTGTTTTTATTTCAGATTCCAGCATCTGTAGTATTTTGTTCTTTGCTTAACTATTACTCATTTTGTCCAGCAGAAATAAATCAATTTTCCCATTTCCTAAATTTCAACCTTGAATTTCAACAATTTGATTTATTATTGTCACTTGTATTGGGATAGAGTGAAAAGTATTGTTTCTTGCGCGGTGTATAGACAAAGCATACCATTCATAGAGAAGGAAAGGAGCGAGTGCAGAACGTAGTGTTACAGTCATAGCTAGGGTGTAGAGAAAGATCAACTTAATATAAGGATGTGACTGGTGAATGAGTAATACCAATCTACAATTTCACCAGCTGATCAATCATATATTGAACTGTTTAAATAGAGTTTATGAAAGAAAATATACTGATTTAAGATGGCTGCCACAAGTCACCTGATATCTGGTATTGCAAGTTGGCTAACTTCTGGTGAGCTGTAATATGAATTACAATTCAGACATGCCAAGACATCCTTCTCTGGAATTGCACACCTGGTGATGTCAAGAACGACTGCAAAGGGATTTACTGAAAATAGCACTGGGCCTCATATTTGTCTATCTGGGACAATTGCAACATGGAAGGATGTTTTTGTGATTTCACTAATGTGGATAATGGATATTCAGGGGTAATGGCTGCGATGTTACATAATCTAATCACCCTGATCAAGAAACAAAAGCCACAGTCAATTCAGGGGATATCAGCTAAACAAATAGCTTTTGTAATCATTGTGGGGAGATAGAGGTCATGTAACTGATGTCACCATTTTCCAAATCTCTTTACTACATGAGCTGCTAAGTCAGTAGTCTGGAAAAGCCATGACAAACAAACTCCCTTCTCTTCCCTCCCAGACAACCTAATACCTATCCCTTACAGTTTAAAAATCCAGTCTAGAGATAGTGAACGTGTGATCGAAAGGAACCTCGGGTGCAAAACATTATCAACTTCTGGAAAAGACACAAAAGACATGTCTGAAAGACGTGTTGGTTAGGTGGATTGACCATGCTAAATTCTCGCTCAGTGTACCCGAACAAGCGCCCGAGTGTGGTGACTAGGGGACTTTCACAGTAGCTTCATCCAGTGTTTATGTAAGCCAACTTGTGACACTAATAATTAAACTTTAACATTTAAAACAAAATTGTCTTGGCAATTGCAATCGTATAGGGTATTCCACTACTGGAGGTTTAAGGTCACCATGGAAAATAATCTTCCATAGTCAAGGACTCAACAATGAAGTCCATTTTTTCCCCTTTCAGCACTGAAACTGACCAAGAAAATAACCACAACAACATAGGGGTGGCATGGTGGCACAGTGCTTAGCACTGCTGCCTCACAGCGCCAGGGATCCAGGTTCAATTCTGGCTTCGGGTCACTGTCTGTGTGGAGTTTGTACATTCTCCACGTGTCTGCATGGGTTTCCTTGGGCACTCCAGTTTCCTCTGAAAGATGTGTGGGTTAGGCTGATTGGCCATGCTAAATTGACGCTAGTGTCAGGGGGGCTAGCAGGGTAAATATGTGGGGTGACGGGAATACTGCCTGGATGGGACTGCGGCCGGTGCAGACTCAATGGGCTGAATGGCCTCCTTCTGCACTGTAGGGATTCCATTCTAATATAATTGGTAAATTTTCCATGTTGTGTGTGTGTGTGAATTTGTGTTGCAAAAGTCGAGACTCGAGATTACAATTTGAAATATTTTAATATCTTTACCTGTGTAGGTTTTTAACTCGATGAAAACTAGCCCCTCTTTGTTTTAAACTCACGGCAATCTGCCAGGTGTTTTTTTTGCAAAAATATACTTTCTTCATCGAATATCTGAAGGAACATTGCAAACATTCCAAAACAGCCATCACACAGAGTGCAGTAACATTCAGGCTCTTTACATACATGAAGTTACACTCTGCAGTGCTTCAATACAACTGAGATATATGTAATATTCACTGTATATATTCAGTGAGTCATTTGGCCTGAGGGGGTTCTGCTCCCTTTGTATCATGATGGCTAAAACATCTTAGACACCGACTTTCCCCATTGTGCCTCTGTGTGGTGACTGCTCCAAGCTTTAGTATGTCCCTCAGCAAGTAGCCCTGGCCTTTGGAATGTGCCAGCCTGCAACACTCGGTCGGGGACAACTCTGCACTGGAAAACCAACAAGTTTCGACCAGACCAAGGAGTGCCTTTCACTGAGTTGATGATCCTCCAGCAACAGTTGATATTTGTCTTGGTGTGCATCCCTGGAAACAGTCCGTAGAGCACAGAGTCCTGCGTCACCGTTCGATATGAACCTTGACAAAAACCACCTCATCCCTTTCCACACCTTCTTTGCAATGGTCAGCCTGACAGACGCGTTTCTTTGCAATTAGCATGTAAATGGTGTTGCACAGACATTGAGGAGGTACCGCCATCCTTCCAACTTCACAAAAAAAATGGATTTCTAATCGGTAGGGGAATTAAGGGTTATGGGGAGCAGGTGGGTAAGTGGAACTGATTCACTGATTAGCCATGATCTTATTGAATGGCGGGGCAGGCTCGAGGTGCTAGATAGCCTACTCTTGTTCCTATTTCTTATGTTCTTATGTTACAGTTAGACTTGAAGTGGTAAACTACGGGAGTCATTTGTACCCCATCTTACGCGGCTGTAACAAATATGCGAATATTGGAACAGATTGGACCTTCGTTCTTGTACTCCCTTTTCTGGCCTACTGGCTGAAGAATATGACTATGTCCACTCACATTTACATCAGTCTCAAAAAACATTGCAATCTGCCAACTAACCAAGATGGGTGATCAGTGGTGCTTGCTGAATCCAGCAGCAGTGCTCAGATTCTTTGGAGAGTGACAATCTGAAGTTTGTATCAAATTCCCTACTACCAACCAAAGGAGCAAATACTCATCAATTTATACCTGCTAGTTACATTTTGACAGGTACAGATGCTATCTCCCGGTGGAGCATGTGCTGAAGCAAGCTGCCTCAGTTGAATCTTTGGGGAAGACCAAAGAAAAGTTAATCTCTGTGTCACGTGTGCTATGTGACAAAAATCTGTTCCCAAAGCAGAACTGAAGCCACAGGCTTCAGAGTGAGAGTGAACACTGTAGCAAATGTGACAGCTTATTATTAACACGCCAGCATCTCCCAACACCCAACAACCACCCCCACCACCCTCCCCCCCGCCCCGCTCCCCCCCCCCCCCCCCCCACCCCCCCCCCCCCCCCCCCCCCCCCCCCCCCCCGCCTCCCCTTCCCCGAATCTCAACAATCTCCTCCAGGTCTACAAGCTGTCAAAAACCCTGCACTACTCAAAATCTGGCCCCTTAGAAATCTCCAATTTTTTTCACTTCACAACTGGTGGTCATCCCTGTAGACCCCTGAGCTCTGGGGTTCCTTTCCTGAGCCTCTTGGCCTTTCCCACTCTCTCTCTCTCTCCCCCATCAATATGCTGCTTAAAGCTGGGATCTTTGATCACCTGTGTTAATGTCTCCTTATTGAGTTGGTGTTAGTTTTTTTTTATAATGCTGCTATGAAGTGACTTGGGACATTTGACTCAGTTAAAGGCTCTATGTAACAGCAAGCAATTGTTGTTGCTTGAAGCATAGTTTCAAAACAACTCTTGGGACTCATTCAAGAGAAGTAACCTGTTACTTTTCACAGCAGGGGAAGCAGTTCAGAAGACCTTGCATACAGATGTGGCTTGGTGATCCCTTCTAAGTTCCCTTCCCGGTTTGGGACTTGTGTGAGGACTACTGTTCTGACTGGGACTCTTGGGTCCTAGATGGCAAAACCCTAGAAGGTGACACCCTGGATGGTGAAACACCAGAAGGCAAGATTGGCTTTAAAAATGAATTTGACAACTTTCAGCATTAAGAAGCAGCTTTCATAGAATCCTACAGTGCAGAAGGAGGCCATTTGCACCAACAACAATCCCACCCAGGCCCTATCCCCACAACCCCATGCATTTACCCTAGCTAGACCCCCTGACACTAAGGGACAATTTAGCATGGCCAATCTACCTAACCTGCACATCTTTAGACTGTGGGAGGAAACCCGGAGGAAACCCACGCAGACACAGGGAGAATGTGCAGACTCCGCACAGACAGTGATCTAGGCTGGGAATCAAACCTGGGTCCCTGGCGCTGTGAGGCAGTAGTGTGCCATTTTCAAGTCAGGATGGTGAGTGACTTGGGGGGAAACTTCCAGGTGGTGGTGTTCCCCTGCGTCTGGAGACTGAGAGAGACTTGGAAAAACATCCTTGGGAATAATAATTGCCACTGTGTCGCCACAACACGAACTGCTGCTTTTGATCTTCAAAATAGGAAAGTGGGACCCATATGCTTGCCAGCAGACTGTTCAGATTTAATTTCACATGATGAGTAAGACCCAAATATATCCTCACAGCTGTGAGGATTCGACAATGTTTATTGAATTCAAATGTCACTATCTGCAGTAGCAGGATTTGAACCTGAGTCCTCAGAGGATTGCCCTGATCTCTGGATTACTAGTCCAGCAACAATGCCACTGTGCCACCATTTCCCAGTTGCAAGAGGTTCCATCCCCTATTGATGAACTTTGTGGGCTTTCCCTCCACCTCATTATCGGTCTAATTTACAACTTACCTATTGCAGATGAGTGTTCAAACAAACTATTCTCTGGCCTTGGACCCAGTCCAGATTTAAGTGGTCCAACAATCTTTTAGTGCTGAGTGGTTGGGACTTGTGTGAGAACTGTTGTCCCAGTTTGGGACTTGTGTGAGAATTGCTGTCCCGGTTTGGAACTTGTGTGAGGACTACTGTTCTGACTGGGACTCATGGGTCCTAGAAGGCAAAACCCTAGAAGGTGACACCCTGGATGGCGAAACACCAGAGGCAAAATCCCTTGGCTTAATTCACATACAAGAATTTAAACTAATTTCATTGTATGAGGTATATTTACTGTTGACATTGTGATCAACAAGGAAGCAAGTGGGCCAACGGTTGGTGCGTCATGCCACTAATGTGCTGATGTACAGCGTTTTTGATGGGTTTGCACCAGATGTTTCCTGATCACACCCAGGATGACATGGTGAAAGTGTTGATGGAAGGTAAGGCAGGCCTCAAGCGAGGGCATGATCTGAGCCACTCTTGTATATAAAAGATTAACATCAGGTACAAAACATTGGCATAGGACATGATTTTGATTGCTTTACCGATCTTTCAGCATAAGGATTGGCCACTGAATTTTCACTGAATCATAGAACCCCTACAGTACAGAAGGAGGCCATTTGGCTCATCAAGCCTGCACTGACAACAATCCCACCCAGGCCCTATCCCCATGACTTCACATATTTAACCTGCTAGTACCCCTGACAATAAAGGGCAAATTATCATGGCCAGTCAACCTAACCCACACATCTTTGGACTGTGGGAGGAAACCGGAGCATCCGGAGGAAACCCACACAGACATGGGGAGAATGTGCAAACTCCACTTGTCATTTTAATAATTTATCATTGTGTAAAAACTTCAAGCTCTTAGCCTTTGTAGAAAAGAGGCTGGTGCAGGCTGTCTACCATGTTAATGGGATTACCATGGTTTTGTGTCAAGATTGACTGAGGCATTTCATTTAATACAGGTGACAGTTAATGGGGAATTGGCCACCTTCTCAACTTCATAGAATCATAGAAACCATACAGTACAGAAGGAGGCCATTCAGCCCATTGAGTCTGCACCAACAACAATCCCACCTCGGCCCTCTCCCCGTAACACCACATATTTACCCTGCTAATCCCTCTAACCTACACATCCCAGACACAAAGGGGCAATTTAGCACGGCCAATCAACCTAACCCACACATCCTGTGGGAGGAAACTGGAGCACCTGGAGGAAACCCACGCAGACATAGGGAGAACGTGCAGACTCCGCATCGACAGTGACCCAAGCCGGGAATCAAACCCATGTCCCTGGAGCTGTGAGGCAGCAGTGCTAACCACTGTCCCATCTCTTCATTGATAAGGAAACTGGCCAATTCTGCCAGCCTGTTAATAGTTAATTCTAAATCATGTTTCAGTAGCACCTATTTTGAAGGTGCTGATCAAATAAAAACGTAGACAGCATTTTTAGCAGGCAAATCCTTGTTGAGTGTATGCATGGAGGGGAACATGGATAAAAGGAAGAAAAAGAACCACACACACACACACACGTTTCCTGTACTTAAAGAAGTTCAAAACTGGAAGTTGCACTTACTAACCCACAAAACTCAAGAGAGATGCACTGGAAAACTTATCTGGCAATCTGTGCAAACATTGTTCCGTTGTGGTGGAACTGCACATGGTATCATCAGCTGGAAGGAAAGGAACCAGCAACTGAGAGCAGATCTTTGCAGAACGATGTTCAAGAATGTGCAGTTAATTTTGGACGAAAGATTCCAAGATGAGGAGAAAGTCGACAAGTATCCTGCCCATGAAAGCAACACTCCTACAATTAATTGTTTTGTGTTGCAGTTATCAATAATTCCTAAAGTTTATTTACTAGTCACAAGTAGGCTTACACTAACACTGCAATGAAGTTAATGTGAAAATCCCCGAGTCGCCACACTCCGGTGCCTGTTCAGGTACACTGAGGGAGAGTTTAGCATGGCCAATGCACCTAACCAGCACATCTTTTGGACTGTGGGAGGAAACCCACACAGACAGTGACCCAGGACGGGAATCAAACCTGGGTCCCTGGCGCTGTGAGGCAGCAGTGCTTACCACTGTGCCATATTCAAGTCAGGATGGTGAGTGACTTGAAGAGAAACGTCCAGGCGGTGGCATTCCCCTGCGCCTGGAGACTTAGAGAGACTTGGAAAAACATCCTTGGGAATAATAGTTGCCACTGTGTCACCACAACATGAACCGCGGGTTTTTGATCTTCAAAATAGGAAAATGGGACCCATATGCTTGCCAGCAGACTGTTCAGATTTAATTTCACATGATGAGTAAGACCGAAATATATCCTCACAGCTGTGAGGATTAGACATTTATTGAATTCAAATTTCACCATCTGCAGTAGCAGGATTTGAACCTGAGTCCTCAGGATTGCCCTGGGTCGCTGGATTACTAGTCCAGTAAAACAATGCCACTGTGCCACCACCTCCCATACACAAATTGGTGCATTTGCACAAATCTGTATTATTTCATGACAGATTTGGATTCGGGTGATCTGATACACTGGATTCTATTCAACTGTGTGGGAAATCCAGCAGAAAATTATATTTCAATTCAGTTTTGAATTATGCGATGATGTATTTTTTATTTTCAAAAATTAAATTTTACCACAATTTTTAGCAGCAATATATTTTTTTTAAATTTCATTTGGCCCAGCCAACACTTTTGAGATATCTGACAGTATGTTTTGTTTTCTAAAGAAAAAGGGTAAAATCTTTAGTACTTTACTTTTACAATTCTATATTCATGTCTACATATTCTCCACATGGATCACTTTATTCCCACCTTCTCTGCCACATGTGCCAATGTGAACCATATGGTTCTTGAAATGATGCCATGGAACACTGAAGTATGAGCTTGAACATTTATCCTTCACTATCTTAATAGCAGCCTTACACAGGATAATGTCCCTGTTAGTGTGGTTTCATGCAAGTATTTGGAGATCTGATAGCACGGTGGCACAGTGGTTAGCACTGCTGCCTCACAACGCCAAGGACCTGGGTTTGATTCTGGCCTTGAGTCATTGTCTGTGAGGAGTTTGCACATTCTCCCCGTGTCGGTGTGGGTTTCCTCCGGATGCTCCGGTTTCCTCCCACAGTCCAAAGATGTGTGGGTTAGGTTGATTGGCCATGATAATTTGCCCTTTATTGTCAGGGGTACTAGCAGGTTAAATATGTGAAGTCATGGGGATAGGGCCTGGGTGGGATTGTTGTCAGTGCAGGCTTGAAGAGCTGAATGGCCTCCTTCTGTACTGTAGGGGTTCTATGATTCAGTGAGAATTCAGTGGCCAATCCTTATGCTGAAAGATCGGTAAAGCAATCAAAATCATGTCCTATGCCAATGTTTTTGTACCTGATGTTAATCTTTTATATACAAGAGTGGCTCAGATCAGTTACCCCATGCCCTCGCTTGAGGCCTGCCTTACCTTCCGTCAACACTTTCACCATGTCATCCTGGGTGTGATCAGGAAACATCTGGTGCAAACCCATCAAAAACGCTAAACATCAGCACATTAGTGGCATGACGCACCAACCGTTGGCCCACTTGCTTCCTTGTTGATATGTCCTTTTCCTTGATCACTGCGTTCTTTCACCCATTTCTTCTACTCTAATTAGCTTTCCACAGAAAATCTAATAGAAGCAGCTGGAACTTGAGATTCTTATTTACTTAGTTCAGAAGAAGATTAAGGCTTCAAACCACAGTCGCAGCACAATATTCTGCAGGGATTTGCAACCACTTTCCAAAACAAATATTACTTAACTCTTGATCTAAGCCTTCTGAAAATAACAGGTATACCATTGATTTGGAGCAACTTAACATTTATTGGTGAAATTCTTGTTAGTGCCCGAAATTGGGCTTTCATGAAGGCAAAGAACAAAACCTGCAAAGCATTAAAAAAAATGCATTTTCAACTATTATATGTCAGCCTGATCTGCTTTTTGGGATGGCAGAGTTGGGAGGGTGGGAGAGTGTAAAAACATCGCCAGAGGCCTGATTCCTCCCCCCCCCCCCCCCCCCCGAAAAAAAAGCTTTCATTGTGTACAGTAATCATGGATCAGGAAAGGAGAAGCAAAACACAAGAGTCGCCTTGTGTTTGAATGAGTTACTGTTTGTGCAAAAGATCCAAGAGACAGACTTCCTGGCTTAGCTTTTGATATGATCAACATGAATACATTTCAAGGAATGTCATGTGTTTTTCATCTTCCCAGACGTGTTGGAATTTATTTAATAATTGGTAATAATACGGTCAACCCACATGTATCACAAGAGAAATATCCAGGATGGACATAACGTACCAGCATGGTGGCACAGTGGTTAACACTGCTACCTCAGAGCACCAGGTTCAATTCCGGCCTTGGGTCACTGTCCACTGTGTGGAGTTTGCACGTTCTCCCTGTGTCTGTGTGGGTTTCCTCCAGGTGCTCCGGTTTCCTCGCACAGTCCAAATATATGCGGGTTAGGTTGATTGGCCATGCTAAATTGCCCCTAGTGTCAGGGGGATTAGCAGGGTAAATGTGTGGGGTTACGGGATAGGGCCTGGGTGGGACAGACTTGATGGGCCCAATGGCCTTCCTCTGTACTGTAGGGATTCTATGATTCCTTCCCCATGCCAATTAATCTCCAGCTCAAAACATCTCCAATCCTTTCCCAGTGATAGAAAAGAGACTGGGGGAGGGGCTATTTTACTCAATCTTTAAAATTACAAATGGTTACAGAAAGGGAAATAATCAGGCCTAGCTTAGAGGGCATTTAGGTCAATTATCTGTGCTGGAGCCGTTGCAAGCTAACCGGCTGCTTGGATCTTGCCCACTCTGGGTTCCAGGGTCGGGCACAATAGCATGGGGGAAGTGTTGTGGTGGATGGTTGGACATGGAGTGACAGTCGAATGCTGATTGCCACTCTGAGGAGGTTCAAGCCCAATGTTTCAAATTACGATTAAATCTTAAAAACTGGGCAGCACAGTGGTTCGCACTGCTGCCTCACAGCGCCAGGGACCCGGATTCTATTCCAGCCTCGGGTGGCTCTCTGTGTGGAGTTTGCACATTTACCCCATGTCTGCGTGAGTTTCTTCTCACAGTTCAAAGATGAGCGGGTTAGGTTGATTGGCTACACTAAATTGCCCTTAGTATCAGGGGGATTAGCAGAGAGCAAATACATGGATTTACGGAGATAGGGGTCTAGGTGGGATTGATGTTGGTACAGGCTCGAATGGCCTCCTTCTGCACTGAGGGAGAAGTTAGCATGGCCAATACACCTAACCAGTGTGTCTTTTGGATTCTATGATGAGTCTACACTCTTGCACAAGCAGCAATTAGATACCGACTCAAAGCTGTCAGCGTCCTTTTAAACACATGTATCTTGGATCCTGATGACACCATCAGGAACTGACTGCAATTTTTACTTTGTAGCCTGAGAAGCAGTGGATTTTCCATCGGATCAGCCGGTGAGGGAATGGATCGGAGTCACCGAGGTTTCAATTCTCCATTTTGTTTTCTTTTAAAATCAGCCGGAGCAAGAGCATAGTTTTCCTCTGCTAGCATTTAGGGAGGCAGTGGCCCAGGGGTATTGTTGCTGGACTAGCAATCCACAAACCCAGGATAATGCTCTAAGAATCAGGTTCAAATACCACCACGGCAAATGTTGAAATTTGGATTCAATAAACAAACCTGGAATTAAATGATGATCACAAAACCATTGTCGATTGTAGTAAAAACCCATCTGGTTCACTAATGTCCTTTAGGGAGGGAAATAGGTCTGGCCTATTTGTGACTCCAGAGCCACAGCAATGTGGTTGACTCTTAACTGCCCTCAGAGATGGGCAATAAATGCTGGCCCAGCCAGTGACGCCCATGTCCCACGAATGAAAAAAGGAAAATAAATTCTCAGTTACCTCCCCATTGCAAAGAATAGGTGCGAAACCCCAGGAGCCAATCCTGCCATTCCGCTCCTCTGAGTCATTCCAAATGTTGTAATTCCCGACCAATTTCCTGCCCCGGATATAAATGGATTTAAAAAAATACAAGGCCTGCTACATTTTACTGGAGAGAATCGGATTTGACCTTGCACTCAAATTCACTGAACAAGACCTGCTCACACTTAGAATTAGGACCACCAATTACAATGGCCGTTTTTCATATATTTACCATGACACTATTCCGATTCCACTTTTTCAACACAATTATTAATCTCACCTTCATTCGGAAATGTTTATGGCAAACTAGAATCTCCAGGTTTGACTGGACGTGATAGGACAATTCAATCTCACTTTCATTCTGAAAACAGCTTCCAAAGAGAACCATTCAACGCTGGGATAAACTGAGAATCGTTATGATGGCACAGTGGTTAGCACTGCTGCCTCACAGTGCCAGGGATCCGGGTTCGATTCCCACCTTGGGTGACTGTCTGTGTGGAGATTGCACATTCTCCCTGTGTCTGCATGGGTTTCCTCCAGGTGCTCAGGTTTCCTCCCACAGTCCAAATATGTGCAGATTAGGTGGATTGGCCATGCTAAATTGCCCCTTTGTGTCCCAAGCTGTGTAGGTTAGATGGATAGTAAATGTGAGGGGTTACGGGTTAGGATGGGAGAGAGGGCCTGAGTGAGATAGTCAGTCAGAGAACATGGGCTGAATGGCCTCCTTCAGCACTGTAGGGATTCTCTGATTCACTATTGGATCAGTTCACATTCATGGCAAAGCCAAATTAATTGCACGTTTGAGATATAAAAATACATTTTAAAAATAAAAGTGCAATTGTCAATCAACTGTAAACTCCCCTAAACAGTGACCTGCTAAATTTCTTCTGGAAGGGTGGCACACATTGCCTGGGATTGTCCCAACAGTGGGACAACAATGCCTTTCCGGTCTTTTTTAAATTCATTCATGGGACGTGAGCGTTGCTGGTTGGGCCAACATTTATTAGCCCTCCCTGAGGGCTTTTAAATATCAACCACATTGCTGTGACTCTGGAGTCACATGTAGGCCAGACGAGGTAAGGACGGCAGATTTCCTTCCCTTAACGACATTAGTGAACCAGATGGGTTTTTACGACAATCGACAACAGTTTCATAGTCATCATTAGACTTTTAATTCCAGATTTTTGTTGAATTTATGGTGGGATTCGAACCCAGGTACTCTGGAGCATTACCCTGGGTCTCTGGATTACTGGTCTAGCGACAATGCCATGACGCCACCACCTCCCCAACCCAGTTATATGGCAACTCCTTGGCTACAACAGGCACACATTGCACCCCAAATACAGTTGTGGACAGAATTGAGAGATCAATGGGGGCGTGACAATTGCTTCCCCACAATTGTTCCCTCTAATAAGCCCTCCAGAGCGAGAGCTTTAAAAATTCATTTTATTCATTTAAAACTGTTCCACGGTGGCACAGTGGTTAGCACTGCTGCCTCACACCTCCAGAGGCCTGGGTTCAATTCCGGCCTCGATCACTTTGTGAGCAGAGTTTGCACGTCCTCCCTGTGTCTGTGTGGGTTTGCTCCAGTTTCCTCCCACAGTCCAAAGATGTGCGTGTTAGGTTGTTTGGCCATGCTAAATAGTGTCAAGGGATTAGAAGGGTAAATATGTGGGGTTGCAGCAATAGGGCCTGGTGGAATTGTGGTCGGTACAGATGCCACGGGCCAAATGGCCTCCTTCTGTACTGTAGGGATTCTATGTTACAATATTTCTTCGCTTTCAACAAAACGGTGAAGCACATGGAATCCACCAGCATCTTGATCAGTTATCCAAACACAGATAGATTTCAGACCACACAGCAGGCAATAAGCAACAGGAAATTAGCACAGCTGCTCAAACACCACAACCCGAAATAAACTACAGTGAACCAGGAAAGTCTTACGCATACCCCCTCAAAAATATAATCGATATAAAGTCATACTCATTAAAGATAAAACAATGGCCTTCAGATATTAAACTTGAGACAGAGTACAAATAAACAGAGAACTTCTAACCTTTAAAATTATACCATTAATGTCCATAAATTCAGTAACAAAAGTGAGTTGAAATCACTGTAATATTAGTGAGAGGAGTTAATGTGTTTCGAAGGAGCTCTTAAATAAATAAACAGAGTTCAGGCCTTAATTAAAATATATGGGAATTGAATTCCACTCATGTTCATTAATAACACTGCAGGATTATAGCCATACATAATTTTACAATGAGAGGCTCAAATAATTGAGTTTAGAAGTCAATGTTTTTATTCATTTGTGGGACATGGGCGTCGCTGGCTGGCCAGCATTTTATTGCCCATCCCTAGTTGCCCGAGGGCAGTTGAGAGTCAACCACATTGCTGTGGCTCTGGAGTCACATGTAGACCAGACTAGGTAAGGATAGCAGATTTCCTTCCCTAAAGGACATTAGTGAACCAGATGGGTTTTTCCAACAATGGTTTCATGGTTATCAATAGATTCTTAATTCCAGATATTTTTTATTGAATTTAAATTCCACCAGCTGCCGTGGGGGGGGGTGGTTTTGAATCTGGTTCCCCAGAACATTAGCTGAGTTTCTGGATTAATAGTCCAGCGATGATAACAGTAGGCCATCATCTTCCCTGATTGTCGTCTGGAAGACTTGGTCTAGTAACAGACTGCAACCAGAGGCAATTTTGAAGACAGCTATCTCTACCTCATGAACTTGATTCTGCGAGCTGCTGAACACATTCTGCTTTGCCACTTGCAATGATATTTTCCTGTTCCTTTCCCTGCAATTTGTCAGAGGGGTACATGTTCTACTCATTATCAGCTGGTGATATTGAACATTTCTGGCCTTGTTCTTCGCTTTACAGGCAGTCCTCGCACTTACAGCACAATTAGTTCCTGAAAACCGAGTTGTGAGTCGAAACATTGTTCGTCGGAACCGATTTTTCTATAGGAATAATGTGAGATACGGGGGATTGGTTGCTGAACCAAGGCCAGAAATCACTCATCATGGGCACCCAGCTGTGATTAATGCTCTCAACTCTTGCCATGAAGTCACTGAGGTGACGGATGATGCCTGCACGTCGTAGCATAAGTTCCTCAGTTAGTCGGGGGATATAATGAAGGCATCGATCACTGTCAGTTGCCTGTTTAACCTTGAATGTCTGTGAGGTCAAACGCAAACTAAATACAGCATCAACGTACAAGTGCATTAAAATTGTGACGTTTTGTACCCAAAAAAAGGAACAGAATAAAACACTTGTTTCCAATCTAATAAAGACAGTTTGGCCTGTCCAGTCATGCAGATGGACAGCACAGAACACCAATGCGCATGAATGAATGTGCTGGCGTATCGTAAAGCTGAAACGAATGTTGTAACTTCGAAATGTGGTGTCAATTTACAAACATTGTAAATGCAGTTCATCATAATTCAAATGTCACAAAGTCAAGATTGCCCCTATCAAATATTACACGTGTATAAACAACAGTTTTTATTATCTATGTAGAGACTAATAACCTTGAAAAAGAGATCTGAATTTCCAGTTAATAGCTGAGAGGATGACATGGTTTCACATTTTAAGACCTTTACTGTAACAAAAGACTATTGACTAAACACAATGTTTGTAGCCAACGTATACTTTATCCACAGAACAGAATTTTCCCTTCTTTACTGAGGAAACACACCTCGCAGGTACATTTTGCATTGTCTTCCAGGTAGATATTCATTTGTGAGGTGATGCGCTTTTGAAGGAGTAATTTGACAAGGAAGTATACCATGAAAGGTCTGACACCGGAAAGTTCTAAAGAACAAAGGGACCTTGGCGTGTTTGTCCATAGATCTCTGAAGGCGGAAAGGCAGGTTAATAGGGTGGTGAGAAAGGCATATGGCACACTCGCCTTTATCAATCTGGGTATAGATTACAAAGTAAGAAGTCTCACAACACCAGGTTAAAGTCCAACAGGTTTATTTGGTAGCAAATACCATAAGCTTTCGGAGCAATGCTCCTTCGTCAGATGGAGTGGTCTCTGTTCTCAAACAGGGCACAGACTTCTTACTGTGCTTACCCCAGTCCAACGCCGGCATCTCCACATATAGATTACAAAAGCAGAGAGGTCATGATGGAGTTGTGTAGAACTTTGGTGAGGCCACAGCTGGAGTACTGTGTGCAGCTCTGGTCGCCATATTATAGGAAGGATGTGAACAGACTGGAGGGGGTGCAGAGAAGATTCACCAGGATGTTGCCTGGTATGGAACATTTAAGTTATAAAGAGAGATTGGATAGGCTTGGGTTATTTTCTCTGGAGCAGAGAAGACTGAGGGATGGCCACTTTGAGGTGTTCAAGATTATGAGGGGCATGGACCGGGTGGATAGGGAGCAGCTGTTCCCTTTAGTTGAAGGGTCAGTTATGAGGGGACACAAGTTAAAAGTCAGGGGTGGGAGGTTTAGAGGGGATTTGAGGAAAAACCATTTTACTCAGAGGGTGGTGATGGTCTGGAATGCGCTGCCTGGGAGGATGATGGAGGCGGGAAGCCTCACATTCTTTCAGGAGTACCTGGATGATTGCTTGGCATGCCATAACATTCAAGGCTATGGGCCAAGTGCTGGCAAGTGGGATTAGGTGAGTAGGTCAGGGCATTTCATGCATCGGCATTGACTCGATGGGCCGAAGGGCCTCTTCTGCACTGTAGGATTCTGTGCTTTCTCCTAGAACCAGTCCAAAGTCATTCTTAGTTCCCAAGGGTTTACCTCTGGGACAGGATTCTCCAGCCCTCCAGCCATGTGGTTCTCGTCGGCAGGAGGTGGCATGCCATTTGCAGGCAGTGGGATTCCCTGGTCGCCTTGAAGTCACCCCACACCATCAGCTAACCTATAGGCAGAGTATGCAGCTGGTGGGACCAGAGAATTCTGCTAGAGTGAACGGCCAGAGAATCCCACCCCACATCTTTTCCTTTCTCAGCCTGATATAGCCTTCCATTGAGGTGTAAGCTAGGCAAATCTTCCAGCCTTTGTTTTGATTCCTCACCAATACGATCTTTCCAATCCAAACATGAGCTCCCACCTACATTCCTGTGTTGTGACCTGTGACATTTTTAACCTCTAAGTGCTCACTCTCTTCCAGATGATGGGATACTACACATTCTGTCTGTGATATTCATTTATATTTTAGGAAAGCCTGTAACCCAATATCACAACGGCTTCTTTTGTACCCTTCCCCTTTGAAAGTCTATCACCATGGCAATATGAATCACAAGGGCCTTGTATCCAGGTAGAAATAATATTAGCTATTCTTTAGACCCGAACTTCATTCTAGCATGGAATAGACAGTTTAAAGCAAAATTGTTTGCAATGTGATATTCTGAATACCTTCACGGGACCTTGGATACTCGCAGTTTGACCAGTGTAAACACAGCTGCTTCTGCCATTGTCTCCAAATGTAAAGAACCTACATTTTCTTTCTAAAAAACAACCTCCATTTAAATCATTAACAGCCACATCACTCTGGCCTCTGATAGGCAGACCTTTGAATAGGTCACATCACCCCCTTCATTTTATCTTGAATTAAAGATAAAGAGTGGGATTTTTCGGCCGCACTTGCCCAAAACCGAAAAATCCCACCCAAGGTCAACAGACTTTTGCATGGTCTGTGCCCCACCCACCCATCCCTCCCCTTCACCCGCTACGATTACCGTGGTGGGTGGGACAGGAAATTTCCCCCCACAGTCCTAAAACATACTGATAGAACTCATATTTGTAACAGAGTAGACTAGGGCAGCGTGGTGAGTGCAGGCTTGGAGGACCGAAGGGCCTGTTCCTGTGCTGTAATTTTCTTTGTTTTTTGTAAGCACTTGGACACATACAGGCTCACCAGCGTCTACTGGGAATTTAGTTAACTTTATCGATGTAACTTGTTTAATTAGATTCAAGGGTTTGCACAAAGGATTCTTTCATCAAGAATCTTGACTAGCAATTAAACATTGAGCACAAAGTGTTCGTTGACCTTAGGAGTTTATACACAAGGCATTTTTACTTATTCTATTCTTCACTCCATTTTACAGAAGAATTCATTTATGTGACATTTTAAAAATGCTTGTAGATCTTGTACAAACAAAATTTGAACTCAATGCTATTTACACTGCTGCAATCATCACCTGTGTTCTGGGTAGCTTAGTTTACCAAAGCACTTCAATTAGCCACAAAGACAAGTCGACAAATTAATTGCTTAGGCAGTTAATAGCTTTCAACAAGTTAACTCTGCTGTCAAAATATGGAACAAGGATGGAGATTATGCTTAATGGTCGCGTATCTGAAGCAAAATGGTCTTTTTTCCTTTAGTAGTTTTGGAGGAAATTGAAGACAAAATTATTAGGAGTCCGATACTTACTTTTTGTGTCTACTGAAATCAAAGGCGGGATTATCCGGCCATTCAGGCCCAAGGGATTTTCTGGTCCCACTGCAGTGAACAGGGTGCGAACGGCCGGTAAGATCACACCCGCACAGTGGTTAGCACTGCTACCTCACAGTGCCAGAGACCTGGGTTCGATTCCCGGCTTGCGTCATTGTCTGTGCTGAGTCTGCACGCTCTTCCCATGTCTGCGTGAGTCCCCTCCGGGTGCTCCGGTTTCCTCCCACATTCGAAAAGACTTGCTAGTTAGATGCATTAACTTTGCTAAATGCTCCTTCAGTGTACCCGAACAGGTGCCCGAGTGTGGCGACTAGGGGATTTTCACAGTAACTTCATTGCAGTGTTAATGTAAGCCCACTTGTGACACTGTTAAATAAACTTAAAATTCCCAAATCATTCTCCTTGTAAAATCCAGCTAAGATGAAGTTGCAGTTAGTCAGATGGTTATTGATTGACAATATTGACTATTAATAAACGATATTGGAAGAACAGTTTACTTTGGGTGGAACTTGAGCCCACTCTCGCCATCTGTTAGATTGCCGACATAGGCTCAAAATGCAGGAAAACCCGACAGTCCCGGATCTCACCGGCAAGAGCGCGTCTTTAAATTTTCACTGCCCCCGCCGCCAATGTAATCAGGTTCATGTCCATGATGGGTGTCAACCTGATTTACATACATTTAAATTCATTTACACATTAGTAAACACCCTCCCGCCAGATATTGACACCCACCGTATATTCACATTGTGTCAGCATGACATCACATCGGCACAGCTTACAACAGATTCACCCGGATACGAAGCTATCATGGGGTTTCCTCCTGGGGTAGGGGGGTGCACAAGTGAGTACAGCCCCCTGGGAGAGGGATAAGGCCAGGCAGTGCCCTGGCACTGCCCTCTGGCACAGGTTTGCACTGCCAGGTTGGCACCATGTCCATTTGGCAGTGCCAACTTAGCAGTGTCAACCTGGCAGTACCAGGGGGCAGTGCTGGGACAGACCCCAGTGGGAGCTTCATGGGGGAGGGGAGTAGGTGGGAGATTTATTTGTATGTGGTGATAGCTGGGAGCCTCTGCTGGACGACTTTGAATAGCAGGTCATTTGGTGGAACATCTGTTTAAACAGTTTCAAGAATTATTTGTTGTCACTTTCCAACAGATTGTTCATTATGAATGGTTGGCTGAGTTCCGAAAGCTACAATTATTTCAGCAGGGGTTCAGAGTTTACAGCTTGATTAACAGTTAAAAATGCTATTCCATGATTAGATTTATGAACATAAGTTTGTATGTTTACGAGACTAACCACTTGGAGAAATTTAAAAGCTTTGACACCTTCATGAATGGGAGATCTTTTTTTCACAATTAAGTCTATATGGTGAGAGTTATATTTGTTTTTTTAAAAATTGTATTTCTCTCAACTCTACATGATTCCTGAGGTATGTCCATGCTGTGTATTGAGTGAGTTGGCATGGGGAATATGAGCAGTCATGACAGGGTGAGTGTGGGGCAGGTGAGGTGGAGGATAGCGAATGTGGTCCCGTTGTTTAAGAAGGGTAGCAGGGATAACTCAGGAAATTATAGGCCGGTGAGCTTGACGTCCGTGGTAGGGAAGTTGTTGGAGAGGATTCTTAGAGACAGGATGTATGTGCATTTAGAACGGAACAATCTCATTAGTGACAGACAGCATGCTTTTGTAAGAGGGAGGTCGTGCCTTACAAATTTGGTGGAGTTTTTTGAGGAAGTGACAAAAACGGTTGATGAAGGAAGGGCCGTGGATGTCGTCTATATGGATTTCAGTAAGGCACTTTACAAAGTCCCACATGGCAGGTTGGTTAAGAAGGTTAAGGCTCATGGGATACAAGGAGAAGTGGCTAGAGGTGTGGAGAACTGGCTTGGCCGTAGGAGACAGAGGGTAGAGGTCGAAGGGTCTTTTTCCGGAGGTCTGTGACCAGTGGTGTTCCGCAGGGCTCTGTACTGGGACCTCTGCTATTTGTGATATATATAAATGATTTGGAAGAAGGTGTAACTGGTGTAATCAGCAAGTTTGCGGATGACACGAAGATGGCTGGACTTGCAGATAGCGAAGAGCATTGTTGGGTAATACAGCAGGATATAGATAGGCTGGAAAATTGGGCGGAGAGGTGGCAGATGGAGTTTAATCCGGATAAATGCGAAGTGATGCATTTTGGAAGAAATAATGTAGGGAGGAGTTATACAATAAATGGCAGAGTCATCAGGAGTATAGAAACACAGAGGTGTGCAAGTCCACAAATCCTTGAAGGTGGCAACACAGGTGGAGAAGGTGGTGAAGAAGGCATGTGGTATGCTTGCCTTTATAGGACAGGGTATAGAGTATAAAAGCTGGAGTCTGATGATGCAGCTGTATAGAACGCTGGTTAGGCCACATTTGGAGTACTGCATCCAGTTCTGGTCGCCGCACTACCAGAAGGACGTGGAGGCGTTAGAGAGAGTGCAGAGAAGGTTTACCAGGATGTTGCCTGGTATGGAGGGACTTAGCTATGAGGAGAGATTGGGTAGACTGGGGTTGTTCTCCCTGGAAAGACGGAGAATTAGGGGAGATCTAATAGAGGTGTACAAGATTATGAAGGGGATAGATAGGGTGAACGGTGGGAAGCTTTTTCCCAGATCAGAAGTGACGTTCACGAGGGGTCACGGGCTCAAGGTGAGAGGGGCGAAGTACAACTCAGATATTAGAGGGATGTTTTTTACACAGAGAGTGGTGGGGGCCTGGAATGCGCTGCCAAGTAGGGTGGTGGAGGCAGGCACGCTGACATCGTTTAAGACTTACCTGGATAGTCACATGAGCAGCCTGGGAATGGAGGGATACAAACGATTGGTCTAGTTGGACCAAGGAGCGGCACAGGCTTGGAGGGCCGAAGGGCCTGTTTCCTGTGCTGTACTGTTCTTTGTTCTTTGTAGTGTGAGGGCTAAGAGTCCTAAAATCTTTGAAAACAACTGGGATCAAGTTCCACAGAACTGAGGCAGCCCTTCTAAACAGCTGCCTCCACACTCACCCAGCCCTCTTTCCTCCTAGCATCTGCTTCTGGGGTCAGTGAGCCAGACTTCAACCTGAAACCGCACCCCTTCCCCCTCCCCAGCCAGGCCCATCTCCAGTGACGTTCTCATGATTCAGGTCATTTTTACTGAGGCAGCTCTGACGAGTCAGGAAATTTCTGAACCTGGGTTACTGCCTCGGTAGTCAATATCCGGCCCCTATTGTTGATAACATTCATATACACGAATCCAGTTACATTTACAAAAAAATTCCAATGTTAATCACCACCTGCTTTTCATAATCCTATTTTGACTTCCACTTACTCCTTTCACTATCACTCGATACTCCTGAATTGATACCTTTGTAATGCATGCCAGTACCTTTCCCAAATGTGGAAGGATCATGTTACACTACTGTGTATGGTGAGAGAAGATCCATCTTCACTGCTGCCAACTTTGAATGAACTCTTCCAACTAACACCTTGTTCCTTTTTGATTGGGTGGGGAAAGGGTTCTGAGATCATGACCAAGTCATGGCCATAAACACTTACATCAATCATCTTGACTTTCTGGACAGAACACTTCTAATTTTCAAAGTTCTAGCATGAGAACATCCAAATACCTTAACAGAATGCATATGTCATTTCAAATCTAGTTTTAAGCTATTAAAAAAAAACTTTGTGATATGTTTAGACTTTGCATTTGAAACAACATTCCATTCATACCGTGCAACTGAATCATATTCCAGGACAAGAGAAAAGGATTGAAAAAAGCCAGTCAGGTCATCCAGTTTCTAACGAAAGATCTGATCTGACCAGTTCTAATTTCTTTTTAATCTGGGGGTGGGGGGGTAGTGGCACAATGGTTAGCACTGCTGCCTCACAGCACCATGGGACCTGGGTTCGATTCCACCCTTGGGCCACTGTCTGTGTGGAGTTTGCACGTTCTCCCCATGTCTCCCTGGGTTTCCTCCGGGTGTTCAGGTTTCCTCCCACGGTCCAAAGATGTGCGGGTTAGGTGGATTGGCCATGTTAAATTGCCCCTTAGTGATAGAGGGATTAGCAGAGTAAATTCATGAGGTTAAGGGGATAGGGCCTGGGGTGGGATAGTTGTCAGTGCAAGCTCGATGGGCCGAATAGCCTCCTTCTGCACTGTATGGATTCTATGATTCTATTCTATCACATATCGCCCTCCACTCACTGGAATTAGACGTGGATCTAAGTTCTCCCTTCCATTCTCCACTGAAGTCAACATTAACTGCACTAGGTGGCAGTCTACTCCAAAGCTTGATTAAACATGAAGCAACTTTTGTTTTAAAGTTAAGGTCAACTAGTTTTATTTTGTAATCAAATGTTCCAAATTTCTTATGCTAAAAATCTTTGGGTGGGATTTTCCAGCTGCGCCTGCCCAAAACCGGAAAATCCCGCCCGAGGTCAACGGACCTTTGCATCGTCCGTTTCCCGCCCACTACGATTCCCGTGGCGGTTGGGACTGGAAAATTCCATCTTTTACATTCCTTGTGGATGTAGCATCTATAATTATTTAAAATCTTCCACGAGGCACTGACGGGATTGATTAGCTCAGTTGGTTGAATCATAGAATCCCTACAGTGCAGAAGGAGGCCATTTGGCTCAAAAAGTGGGCACCGACTCTCTGACAGAGCACCTCACCAAGGCCCAACTCCTGCCCTATCTCTGTAACCCCACATATTTACCCCGCTATTCTCTCTAATCTGCAAATCTTGGGACACTTGGGGCAATTTTTCATGGCCAATCCGCCTAACCTGCACATCTTTGGACTTCTGGCTAGTGTGTGGCTCAGATAGCATCAGCAACGCATTTCCAGCTGTGGCAGACTTAACCCACGCTTGCTGCAGAATGGTGCCCCTCACATTGTATAAGCAATTGTCTCTCTCCAGTAGAAAGAGATGTCTGTGGTTCCTTCGTGGACTGTGGCTAATTAGTTACTCACTTCTGATGGACTTGGGATGCAGAGCAGTTGGTTCAAAACATGGAACAGAGATTCCCGACCCCGCACCGCATTCTGATCAAAAGACATTCGGCAATTGCAAATTATTCGGCACATTTGAAGTTTGGGGAATCACAACATTTTTCTAATTCAGACCAGTTTACTGGACTTTAAGGGATTGTCAACTAATGGATCATGACATATGTGCAATTCTGCAGGTGTTATGAGCACTTTAACACTGTTGCCAGCTGTTGCTGAGAGGCAAGCCTGCAGTCAGGGAAGTGAAGCTTGAAGCAAAGCTTACATGTGTTTTTCCTTTACAAATGCTCAACTTCAGCATGTGGTTGTAAGGTGTACAAACCGTTGCAGGGTCACCCTAGCCCACCTCTGGAAATATGATGGAAACAATCTCTATCATAAAACCCGACATCTGTACCATGTTACAGACACACACACCCATTTGTTTTGAAGGCAAATTTCTTCCGTATGTTTGATCTATTCAGAATGGCTTTGGCTAACTTTAAACCATTCCATTACCACAGACTAAAGCTAATGTCTCCAGTCCGACAATCCCATTCTGGCCATCGTCAGATTAAAGCCTGCACAAGTACGAGACTGGGGCAAAACCCAGGAACTCGTCCAGTTCAACTGCACCATGTTGCTCATTCAGTAGAGTGTAGGGTGATCTGTGGTCGAGCAGGCAAAAATGGAAATCCAGTCATATCAGACTCTTAGGCAAAAGCTGAAGGATACTCGGACCGGGCCATTCACAATCTCAGCATCCAGGTCGACCCCAAATCAAACTTCTGACCCCATATTCATTTCACGTCAGACTGCCTGCTGCCATTTCCCCCGTCTATCCGTCGCTAAGACTTCAGCTGCCAAAGTTGATTGGTCCAATATTTACCAGAATGGCCTCACATCATTTACCCTCTGAACTAGAGATTATCCAAAGCTCAGAGGTGTTTAAGGGGCTTTTAGATAAGAACATGAATGTGCAAGGAATAGAGGGATATGCACCAAGGGCAGGTAGAAGGAATTAGTTTAATTTGACGTCATGTTCGGCACAACTTTGTGGGCTGAAGGGCCTGTTCCTGTGCTGTACTGTTCTATGTTCTATTATTATATCCTATCCTGCACCAATTCTAAATTGCCTTTCATCCTCATCTTTGCTGAGCGACATTGGTTCCCATTTCTCCAATACCCCTAAAGGGGGAATATATGGTGGGGAGGGTCCTTAATGATACTTAAATGTCTTAAAATGTATTAAAATCCAGTTCGCACCTTACGGGTGTGAACCTGGTTACGTTGCTGGTGAGGGGTGGCAAAAATCGGAGATTGCGATCTCACCAGCCAGATTCGTGATTTCCAGGTTTCTCCGGATCTCGAGCTCCCGCTGCCATTCCCGCGGACAGAGAGCGTGGGCTCAAGATCGCTCGCCAACAGATCAGGAGTTAGAAAGGCTGCAAAAAAAAAGAGGAGGGGACTATCCTTTTAACGGTAAAAGGTATGTCAAAGTGAAGCTGGTAAAATGCATCTTCCGATTTTGATTTCAGGAATTGTAATATTGAGGAGCACGTTAGACCAAGTCCCATCAAGGGTTAACTGTAACGGTCTGTGATGTCACTGGAAGCGACACGCATCGACTTGATCTGGGACTCAAGGGGAGTGAGCATGTCAGAAGCTAGTGGCAGGTTCCTCTCATAACTGTAAAGAGTGTTTCATAGCTAGCAGTCTTCAACAATTGGGGCGGCACGGTGGTACAGTGATTAGCACTGCTGCCCCACAGTGCCAGAGACCCGGGATCAATTCTGCCTTGGGTCACTGTCTGTGTGGAGTTTGCACATTCTCCGCCGTGTCTGCGTGGGTTTCCTCCAGGTGCTCCAGTTTCCTCCCACAGTCCAAAGATGTGCGGGTTAGGTTGATTGGCCATGATAATTGCCCCTTAGTGGGATTAGGACTGTAAATATGTGAGGTTATGGGGTTGGGAGCAGATTGGGATTGTCGTCAAGTGCAGGCTCGATGGGCCAAATGGCCTCCTTCTGCACTGTAGATTCAATGAATTTATTGAAACAACTCCAACTCAACAACGCAATATATAGTAACAGTCCACAGACGAATGAGGTTTCCTCCGCTGTCCAATAAAGTAATTTATAAACGGAATCAAATGACACCTCACCTTGTGGTAACTTCATTCACCTGGAGGCACTATCCAGGTCACAAGGGTTTCATTATAAAGCTTTTGGGTCCTACCTACTGCACAAGCAGAAGGCAGTGGAAGTATCTCTTCTTTAAAAGAAAGCAGGCAACCAAATTGCTGTTATAACTGGCAAACTGGCAAATACCTGTTCCAGTCCAAAATTAGCATCATTTTTCTTTTCTCCATAAACAAAGGACTTAGCTAATTCTCTTTGTGGCTGGCAGGCAAATATTCTGCAAAGATTCCAAACATACTCTCCGACAACAGAGATTGATAAATACCCCTTAAAAAATGACTGGGCCCCTTTTTCAAAACTGATTAGCAACTCATGTTGCATTTAAAAACATATTTCAACAAATCCCGTACAAATGTTTACATTTGAATTGAATGGGTTGCTGCCTGCATCTGTCTGACGCTTATTTTCCAAACTAAACTGAAGGGTTTTTTTTTTGCAACAGTATGGGTCCGAACAGGCCTCTGAAAGTGAAGCAGTTTTTGCTCCAACATGTTAGCATGACAGGACTAAAAGAAGAGAATATCAAAATAAATATTAAATACCAATCTTTTTTTATGCTTTCAAGGAATGCTGGTGTTGCTAGCAAGGCCAGCATTTGTTGCACCTCCCTATTTTGTCAGATAGAATAGGGAAAAGCTGTATTATTTGGTGGGGATACACTTTGGATTGTCCTGAGACCGTCTAATCCATGATACAAAGGAGGCGATGGCCTAGTGGCATTATCGCTAGAATATTAATCCAGGAACTCAGGTAATGTTCTGGGGTCCCGGGTTCAAATCCCACCATAGCAGATGGTGGAGTTTGAATTCAATAAAAAAAAATATCTGGAATTAAGAATCTACTGATGACCGCGAAACCATTATCGATTGTCGGAAAAATCCATCTGGTTCACTAATGCCCTTTTAGGGAAGGAAATCTGCCGTCCTTACCTGGTCTGGCCTATATGTGATTCCAGAACCACAGCAACGTGGTTGACGCTCAGACAATTAGTGATGGGCAATAAATGCTTGCCAGCCAGCGACACCCATGTCCCACCAATGAATAAAAAATGTAAGTTACCTTCCCTAATGCAAAGCATTATTGTATGCAATTTTATGAATATGCAATAAGTGAACTATACTGTCGGATATAGTAACTATAACCCCTATCAAAGAATCTTGTTTCGGACAGCATGAAATAGCTTTGTAGTCTTGAGTGCATTGACAACAAGTGAATACAGGTTGGAACTGACTCCAGTCCAGATCGCTAGACTTCTGAAACTGACCCTGGATCTTACATCACTGTGTGGACATTAACCCTATAAGCTCCACCCAAGTCCATATCCCATGGATAGAGTTACTAAGTTTACTTCAAGTCTTACATTGTTGTAAGTCTTGTGCTTCCATATTATTGTTACAACTTTAATGCTATTCCAACATTATTGCTATTACTGTATTAACAGTATACACAGACAGACATACACACACACGCGCGCACACACAGATATGGGCACACAGAGACATTCGTGCACACAGACGTACACATAGACACATGCAGACATGCACGTGGCACACATACACACAGAAACACAGACATGGGTGCACATAGACACAGACATACACACACGCATGTGCACACAGACACAGACCTGCACACACACACCCGTGCACAAAGAAATGCACACAACCATGTCTGATGAGGAGTCACCCAGCCTTGAAACATTGGCTCTATTCTCTCTCCACAGATGCTGTCAGGCCTGCTGAGCTTTTCCAGGATTTTCTGTTTTTGTTTCAGATTCCAGCATCTGCGGTAATTTGCTTTTATCTTAACAATTGTGGCTGTTTTTCCCCCCACCATCGCCAGTCAGGCTCACACAAGACCAAATGTACCACCTTACTGCAAAAATGATCTAACAAGTAATCTCTTTACAATATATGGCTTAGTTTCTTCGTGGCTGATGAGCTTAAGAAATCTGCAAGGGTTTTTGAAGTAAACTGGAGCTGAGGTTATATTGCGGTTACTAGTGGTAACCTGCTGGGGTGCAAAGAGCATTTGGCAGACCCAGGTTTTATTGCTGACTATGAATCACAGAGTTGAGCCACAAAGAAACTTTGTCCGAACGTGCCTCCCTGTAGACGAAGTATCTGCTTTCTCTACATACTGAGTGACACCTGAAACAGATTTGCATCGATGTGAATGCGGCAGTCTAAGTGTATCATAAAATCAGTGTCTGAGAAAATAATCAGCAGCAGCTTTGCTCAGTAGGTAACACTCTCACCTGAATCAGACACTTTGATTTTAGCTTCACCCCAACCGAGCTCCACCCTGATGGACGGCACAGTGGTTAGCACTGCTGCCTCACAATGCCAGGGAGCTGGGTTCAATTCTGACCTTGGGTGACTCTCTGTGTGGAGTCTGCATGTTCTCCCCATGTCTGCGTGGGTTTGAACAAAGAAAATCACAGCACAGGTACAGGCCTTCGGCCCTCCAAGCCTGCACCGACCATGCTGCCCGACTTAACTGAAACCCCACTGGTTGTTCTGGTTTCCTCCCACAGTCTGAAAGATGTGCAAGTTAGGTGGATTGGCCATACTAAATTGTCCAAAGCTGTGTACGCTAGAGAGATTAATGGAGTAAATACATGGTGTTGCAGGATAGGTATGGGCCTGGGTAACATACTCTGTCGGGGAGTCAGTACAGATTCGATAGGCTGAATGGCCTCCTTCTGCACCGTGGGGATTCTATGATTCTAACATTTAGATTTTAGCTCATTCAAAGCCCATTCATTTGCACAGAAATCAAACCAGACCAGCGCGGAATTCTGCATTGTTAGAGGTGGTATTTTTCAGGTGAAGCATTGACTTGTGATTCATGTGGACACAGGGGGCAGCATTTAAAGTTTATTTATTAGTATCACAAGTAGGCTTACATGAACACTGCAATGAAGTCACTGTGGTAGTAGCCACACTCCGGTGCCTGTTCAGGTACACAGAGGGAGAATTTAGCATGGCCAATGCACCTGACCAACACATCTTTTGGACTGTGGGAGGAAACCGGAGCACCCGGAGGAAACCCATGGGAGAATGTGCAAACAGACAGTAACCCAAACTGGGAATCGAACCTGGCTCCCTGGCGCTGCGAGTCAGCAATGCTAGCCACTGTGCCAACTGGCCCTTCCCGCCGTCAGGATCTTCAGGTTCCACTGAAGTCGACCCCTCACGGCAGGCAAGCCACGCCAAGCGCGGAACAGGAAGATCTCAGCAGCGGCCAATGTGAGCCGCCTCTGCCGCTGGAAAACATGCTGCAGTGAGGGGCCAGAAAATCCCACCCAGTGCATTTATGGGGAGCGCCTAACAACAGAATCTGCATTCAAAACATAATTTATTAGCTATGCAATCGTCAGAAGATAAAAGTGTACGTTCTTTCTCACTGCAGCTCGATGATTCAATATCTCAGTAACTTTAGACTATAGTTAGGTAAATTAAAATGGATGCTCACTGCTGAGAAATATTAAAACATTAAAAAGTAGGAACAAACACCTCTGTTGACAACAATACAGGCTTTGCAAGAACGGTCTAGATCTTGGTGTGTTAATCAAATTTATCTTTATTCTTCAGTTCCCTGCTTCCATGAGAATCGAAACGGAATTTCTAAACAGCACAATGTCACTGGAGATTGCAGTGAAGCTATTCTCTAATGAAAGCTTCAAAAGCAGTGACAGCCAAGAGTGGTGAAGCGTTCGCTTCTCTTAGAACAAACAGAGCAGTTCTTCTTTTCTCAGTTTCCAATGTGTACCCAGCATTTTGAGAACATCTAATTGGGACAGTCAATGGAGAACGAGCTGAAGTTTTATACTGCTGAAGCATAGGAATCACAGAAACCCTACAGTGCAGAAGGAGGCCATTCAGCCCATCAAGTCTGCACCGACAACAATCCCCAGTAACTCCACACATTTACCCCCCTAATCCCTCTCATCTACGCATCCCGGAACACAAAGGGGGAATTTAGCACGGCCAATCAACCAAACCTACGCATCTTTGGACTGTGGCAGGAAACTGGAGCACCCGGAGGAAACCCACACAGACACGGGGAGCATGTGCAGACTCCACACAGACAGTGACCCGAGGCCGGAATCGAACCTAGGCCCCTGGATCTGTGAAGCAGCAGTACTAACCACTGTGCCACCCCCCTACTGTGCCACCATGCCATCTGTTCACAAATGGACAAAATTAAATTCATAGGTCATGAAAGAACACTGGGCAAAGGCCAGATGTCATCTGATAAATGGTGGGGTTTTTCCACGCCCGAGAACTGAGTGCAGTGGTGGGCGGCAAAAGTGGAGTGTTTCCCTGCCCACTCTAATGCCAGATTTCCAGGACAGATTGTCCACTTTTCAGCTTGTTGTACATGCATAACAGGAAACATGTCAGATCCCATGGTGGTGTAGGTGAACCCTGCATCGAACCCATCTTCCCGGGCACCCATGTGCATCATTCACTCTCTGCAGCCCAGGTCAGGTGCTTCATAGAGTCCCTACGGTGCAGAAAGAGGTCATTCGGCCCATCGAGTCTGCGCCAACTCTCCAACAGAGTATCTTACCCAGGCCCTCTCCACCACCCTATCCCCATAACCCCACACATTTACTATGGTTAATCCCCCCAACCTGCACATCTTGAGACACTGAGGGACAATCCGGCATGGCCAACCTAACCTGCACATCTTTGGAGTGTGAGAGGAAACCAGAACACCCGGAAGAAACCCATGCAGACACGGGAGAACATGCAAACTCCACACAGACAGCTTACTAACTCTACCTTTACATCTTGGTGCATCCAAAACATCCATAGCTAAGGTGGAGGACAGCCTTACTGCAATGTCCTGTTGTCGGAGATGATTTTGGCAGGTATGCTAAGAAGGGGAAAAACCTGGAGGGCCTGGACCTGCTTTTGTCTCCTGCTGTGAGGCAGGTGCACTCTCCTTGGCCTGTAGAGGTGTAGCTGATAGAGTCACAGGCAGAGGGAATGTACATCAGCCGGATATTCTTGGAGTTCCCTGGGTGGATGTCCTCAGGTGTTCAACTGCTAGTCCTCTTTGGTGCCCAGGGTCCCTGGCTGACTCCCTGAGAATGAGGGGCACCTGGAGTTGGGTCAAGGTGCCCTGACTCCTCTTGCTTAGCCACTGATGAATGCGCCAATGTCTACAGTAATGGAATGCAATGCATGGAGCACAGCAGGCCCCATGTCCCGGACCAAGGTTCTCACGATGGTTGTCATCTTACCAGTGTTGACCTCGGTGCACTGGCATGGCAGTTCAATAACATCAAACTGAACGTTGACGGATTCCTCCATTACAATCTGTTGACTGCATCTGACAACCCTGCCTGATATTCTCATGTCTGTCATTGTAGCTCCAACAGGTCTTTTAAGAGACTTCTGGATGAGTACATGGGACTTAATAGGATTGAGAGTTATAGGTAAGCCTATATATAAGCCTAGGTAGGTAGGGACATGACCGGCGCAACTTGTGGGCCGAAGGACCTGTTTGTGCTGTATTTTTTCTATGTTCTTCTTTGTTAACATGTGTTGGGGAGATTAGCAGGGTAAATACGTGGGGTTACAGGGGGATAGGGTCTTGGTGGGAATGTTGTCGGTGTTGGCTCGATGGGCTGAATGGCCTCTTTCTGCGCTGTAGAGATTCTATGATTCTTCTACTCCATGATAAAGAAATATTCGGAGCACAGATGTTGCACAGGTACCATGTCCACAAATATAAATAGATTTGCACCCATTCCACTCCTGCTGGTGTGTATGCCTCTTTGGTTAGTCAAAATGTTTTGTCGTCAATCAAGTTTCAGACAATTTCCACCCCACTCCTCTTATCGCAGATGTCGGTCACATCACGAGCCTCAGCTCAATGTTGTGTAGAAGTCTCTCGTGACAGTGTCTGTCTGCTTTATGATCAGTGAAGAGTAAGCCTCAAAAAGAAACCTGTGGTCATCCAAAGCATATCTGAGACCTGCTTGAGATGTTGTGATCTTCAGTCCTGACGGTGTAAGATGGAGTCTCATGTAGTCCCCCACTGCTTCCACATTATAGAATAATCAATAGCTGGAATGTTACCACGGTTCACGCCAGTGGATTTTTCCCATCCAGCTTTAGTGGACGGAGATTTGCTGGGTGCCAAAATCTGATCTTGCTGCAGCAGAACATGGCTTGAACGGCCAATAAAATCGGGCCCATGATATTTGGTAGGATTTGTAAATCTATCAAGTTCAAGTAAAAAAGCATTCTTGAAACGTGCACCAGTTTTAATTGGAGAGGTTGTTTTTATGGCCTATGGACAGGCTTAAAAACAAGCCCGTATTCAATGATTGTTACGAAGTGCATTTAATTGGAGAATGATTTGTTCTGTCACTGATGAATATCTACACAGAGTGCCAGTGCACCGAATGCATCAGCAGACCAAAACAGTTTTATCACGCTGTGTGCATCACTGTATCTTATGCATTGGGCTATGAAAAAGGAATGTCAGATTTGTTTGAAAAACATTCTTATGACAGCACAGATTGCTTGGGAATATTAAAATAAGGTTTTATGAACAGCAGAAAGAGTTGAGACGAAAACTGAATGATACTTTGGAACACAGCTGAAATATTCCAGTGTGCAATTAGATAAAATTTATTGGACAGTTGACAGCGGAGCAGAGAATGTAATTTAGCTCGAGCAATGTTTGGGAACTTTAGTTATGGATGGTGAAATAAGGTGCAGTGAAACCTAAATGGATTCTCCATCCATGCAGATATTGCTGCAAATGTATCAGTTTTGACTTCATCATCAACGATCCTGTGGAGAAAGTCAGTCGCTGTTAAATGGTTGTATTCTCAGGTGAATGTCAATGTTACCATTTAACAAGGTTGAGGTAATCAGTATTGTGCCACATTTACATCACACACTTCCACGATCTTCAGCATCACAATTTTTCAACACTCTAAACATGTTGGCGATTCACAAAACAGAAGAAAGCCCTGGAATTTTGTTTTGCTTTTTCTGGCGGCACAGTGGTTAGCACTGCTGCCTCACAGCGTCAGGGATCCGGGTTCAATTCCGGCCTTGGGTTGCTGTCTGTGTGAAGTTTGAACATGCTCCCAGTGTCTGCTTGGGTTTCCTCCGGGTGCTCCAGTTTACTCCCACAGTCCAAAGATGTGCAGATTAGATGGATTGGCCATGCTAAATTGCTCTTAGTGTCGGGGGAATTAGCAGGGTAAATATGTGGGGTTAAGGGGATGGGGCCTGGGTGGAATTCTTGTTGGTGCAGGCTTGATGGGCCAAATGGCCTCCTTCTGCACTATAGGGATTCTATGATTCTATGTTAAGAAAAGCTAGATACACACACAAAGAAAAGGTCCAATTTTGACAACCTTACAAATAATTAATTTCCCTTCTGGAAAGCATAAAATGGAAAAGCGAGAAGATATCTACAGCTATGTCCATGTCAAGGAAATTACAATGACATTGAACAACTAGATGGTTTTACAACATCATGTTTTGTTCTAATGAAAACGTGAGTCTAAACACCAAATGTGACATGGCAGAATGCAGCTATATCGCTCGAGATGGTTCTTGGTGCTGCCTGCCAATTTTCTTCTGAGCGTTACAGCTTCTGAAATGATATCTGAGCACAAAATATGAATGCCAAACTTCCACTGAATTACAGTAACTGATGTTTGTAACATGACCGTTACGCTGCGTACTTGTGTCTGAAGTGCTTCAGCATGGCCACAATGGAAAATGTAGAACAGCAATCAAGCTGCCATCTGTTTGAGTTTTAGCATCGGTTATGAGGCCATCTCAAAGAAGTTGGGCGGGATTCTCCAATCTCTTTCCAATCCGCCCCGCTGCCAGCAAGAACAGGGACTTTCATTCTCAGAAAAACTTCCATTCACTGCAGCGGCATCAGAGAATCCCAGCCACGGGTGAGGTAGGTAGGTTCAGATGGTAGTCTCTCCCTCTTTCAACTTCACATTGTTATATGTGTCACCACCACAGACCAAGCCCAACCTTTAACGCAAGAATCATCTGTTGGCATCGACATGGTCCATGTTTACCAGCAAGTGTAATAATCTATCGTGCAACTCTTTGCATCACTGAAAACATGCATGGCGAAGAAAAATAAGCAGCTAGTGCGCTGTTTGCAGTGTCACAGAGTGGAGTGGTTTAGGTTTACATCTGTAATTTCACACATGCAATTCCTGATCAAACATATCATCAAAAGGGGAGGCAAGGGGGAACTCTGCAGATGGAGGAGACAGGGTAAGAGCTCTGTGGATGGGGGAGACAGGGTGAGAGCTCTGTGGATGGGGGAGACAGGGTGAGAGCTCTGTGGATGGGGGAGACAGGGTGAGAGCTCTGTGGATGGGGGAGACAGGGTGAGAGCTCTGTGGATGGGGGAGACAGGGTGAGAGCTCTGCGGATGGGGGAGACAGGGTGAGAGCTCTGTGGATGGGGGAGACAGGGTAAGAGCTCTGTGGATGGGGGAGACAGGGTGAGAGCTCTGTGGATGGGGGAGACAGGGTGAGAGCTCTGTGGATGGGGGAGGCAGGGTGAGAGCTCTGCGGATGGGGGAGACAGGGTGAGAGCTCTGCGGATGGGGGAGACAGGGTAAGAGCTCTGTGGATGGGGGAGACAGGGTGAGAGCTCTGTGGATGGGGGAGACAGGGTGAGAGCTCTGTGGATGGGGGAGGCAGGGTGAGAGCTCTGTGGATGGGGGAGACAGGGTGAGAGCTCTGTGGATGGGGGAGACAGGGTGAGAGCTCTGTGGATGGGGGAGACAGGGTAAGAGCTCTGTGGATGGGGGAGACAGGGTGAGAGCTCTGTGGATGGGGGAGACAGGGTGAGAGCTCTGTGGATGGGGGAGACAGGGTGAGAGCTCTGTGGATGGGGGAGACAGGGTGAGAGCTCTGTGGATGGGGGAGGCAGGGTGCTGTGATCAGCAGATGGGGGTGATCGGCAGGGATGGTATACAAGGGGCTGTGATCAGCAGCTGCGGGGGGTTGGGGCGGGGGGGTTGATCCCCAGGGAAGGGCGTGCAATGTGGGCTGTAGAGGGGGTCACGGTGGGGGACTCATCAGGAGAGTCTTAATGCCCTGCTACTGGTGACCAGTGTTGCCATGGAGATGGTGACACTGCGGCCAATGATGGAGATGGGGGGGCGGCAATGCCTGTGGAGGGGGAGTGCGTGGTGGTTGGAGGATCAGGAAGGCCTGTGCAATGGCACCCTGAGCAGTCTGCAGCTGGCTTCACTGGTGGGCTTCGGCTCCACCCCTTCCAAACTGGTGAGAATCGCACTTTCTGTCCAAAAAAGTGTCATAAGATTGCATTTTCAAACTCGCCCAAAAAGGAGGTCTGAAACTCTCCTGTTTGCTCACTTTTATAGCAGAACACAGAACAGTACAGCACAGTACAGGCCCTTCGGCCCACGATGTTGTGCCGAACCTTTTTCGAAACCAAGATCAAGCTATCCCACTCCCTATCATTCTAGTGTGCTCCATGTGCCTATCCAATAACCGCTTGAAAGTTCCTAAAGTGTCCGACTCCACTATCGCAGCAGGCAGTCCATTCCACACCCCTACCACTCTCTGAGTAAAGAACCTACCTCGTACATCCCTCCTATATCTTCCACCACGAACCTTATAGTTATGCCCCCTAGTAGCAGTTATTTCCACCCGAGGAAATAGTCTCTGAACGTCCACTCTATCTATCCTCCTCATCATCTTATAAACCTCTATTAAGTCACTTCTCAACCTCCTCCGCTCTAAAGAGAAAAGCCCTAGCTCCCTCAACCTTCCCTCATAAGACCTACTCTCCAAACCAGGCAGCATCCTGGTAAATCTCCTTTGCACTCTTTCCAGTGCTTCCACATCCTTCTTATAGTGAGGTGACCAGAACTGCACACAATATTCCAAATGCGGTCTCACCAAGGTCCTGTACAGTTGCAGCATAACCCCAGGGGTCTTAAACTCAAACCCCCTGTTAATAAAAGCTAACACACTATAGGCCTTCTTCACAGCTCTATCCACTTGAGTGGCAACCTTTAGAGATCTGTGGATATGAACCCCAAGATCATAGAAATCATAGAAACCCTACAGTGCAGAAGGAGGCCATTCGGCCCATCGAGTCTGCACCGACCACAATCCCACCCAGGCCCTACCCGCTAGTCCCTTTTTTTACCCGCTAATCCCTCTAACCTACGTATCCCAGGACTCTAAGGGGCAATTTTTAACCTGGCCAATCAACCTAACCCGCACATCTTTGGACTGTGGGAGGAAACCGGAGCACCCGGAGGAAACCCACGCAGACACGAGGAGAATGTGCAAACTCCACACAGACAGTTTCCCGAGCCGGGAATCGAACCCGGGACCCTGGAGCTGTGAAGCAGCAGTGCTAACCACTGTGCTACCGTGCCGCCCCTCTGCACAGAATGTGAAGGAACAGATCTCTCTGTTCCTTCACATTCCTCAGAACCCTACCTTTGACCCTGTAATCCGCATTCAAATTTGTCCTACCAAAATGAATCACCTCACATTTATCAGGGTTAAACTCCATCTGCCATTTTATGGCCCAGCTTGCATCCTATCAATGTCTCTTTGCAGCCTACAACAGCCCTCCATCTCATCCACTACTCCACCAATCTTGGTGTCATCCGCAAATTTACTGATCCACCCTTCAGCCCCCTCCTCCAAGTCATTTATTTGGAATTTTCTTTGTAAGCCTGCGAATGTGTTCTTCACACCATACCTTCCTACCTATCTTTGTGTCCTCTGAAAATGCAGATATCATGCCTTCATTCCCCTCTATCTAAGTCACTGATGTAAATTGGAAAAATCTGAGGCCCCAGCACTGACCCCTGTGGGACTCCACCTGTCACATCCAACCAATCAGACAATGACCTATATATGCATGCTTTCTGTTTCTTGCCAGCCAGCTATTCTTCAGTCCGTGCTAATGTGTTACCCCTTATATCAGGAGCTTTCACTTTTTGCAATAAGCTTTGATGTGGCACCTTATCAAATGTTTTTGGCAATCCAAGAATAGAATCACAGAATCCTACAGTGCAGAAGGAGGCTATTCGGCCCATCAAGTCTGCATCGACCAAAATCCCATCTAGACCCTATCCCCGTAACCCCATGCATTTACCTAGCTAGTCCCCCAGCCACTAAGGGGCAATTTAGCATGGTCAATCCACCTAACCTGCACATCTTTGGACTGTGGGAGGAAACTGGAGCACCCGGAGGAAACCCATGCAGACACGGGGAGAATGTGCAAACTCCACACAGACAGTGACCCAAACCGGGAATAGAACCCGGGTCCCTGGTGCTATGAGGCAGCAGTGCTAACCACTGTGCCACCGTGCTGCCTGTACAATACAGCTATAGGCTCCCCTCTATTGACATTTCATGTTACACCTTCAAAGAACTCTAGTAATTGGTTAAACAGGATTTCCCTTTCATAAAACCAGGCTGATTCTTCCTAATTACCTTGAGCTGGTCTAAGTGTCCAGCTATGATCTCTTTAATGATAGTTTCAGACAACTTCCCCACAACAGACGTCAAGTGAACTGGCCTGTAGTTTCTGGTTCCCTGCCTCCCTCCCTTCTCGAATAAAAGGATTATATTTGCTATTTTCCAGTCTGACAGAACCTTCCCAGAATCGAACAAATTTTAGAAAATTAACACCAACACATCTACTATATCATTTGCCACCTCTTTTAAGACCCTGGGATGGAATGCCTCTGGACCCAGAGACCTGCCAGCCCGCAGCTCCATCAGTTTGCTCAGTAATGCTTCCCGAGTGATTGTAATTCCATCAAATTCCCCTCTCTCTTCAACCTCCCGATTTGCAGCTATTATGAAATTATTTCGTAATGGAGACAGAAGCAAAATAGTTGTTCATTTCTGCACCATCTTCTTGGTCCAGGCACGATGGTAACAGAGATATCTCAAATGAGAAAAGGGAAAGCGCAAACTTTTTCCACGACTCAACCATTTTACGGTGTGTGTTTGAAGATGGGTTCATATTTATTCAGTGCATTTCTCAAATGTATCAAAATACTTCTTATAGATTGATTAATTCTGAAGTGCAGAGCACTGTTGAACAGTCCAAGAACTGGAATCGATTAAAAAGCAACATCTTGATCCAACCAAACTGACACTTACTGCTCTCGTTTTCTGAAAAAAATAATTCAAAGGGATGAAAAGTGCCCATCTTGAAGACAGGCTTTCTTCTGGAGGAAATCCAGCTCACATCTTCCAATCAAGGCATATGTTACATGCGCATCTCTGAAGGGCTCCATGCTTTTCTTCATTATTCTCTTGCTCTTAATATTCTGGTGAAACATCTTTGTGTTTTCTTTGCTTTCACCTGCCTTTTTTTTGCATCCTCCCTTTGCTTTCCCAATTTCCTTTTTTTTAAAAAACTCACCCCTGTATTTTCCATACGCCACTCAGCTTTCCACAGCTTTTTCTGACTGCCATAAGCTCTCTTTTCAGCTTTATCCTACCCTGTAAGCATCTGGATGAACACGGGGCTCTAGATTTGGCAGTACCATCCTGTTTCTTTGTGGGGACATGTCTACACTGTGCCTGTAGAAGCTCAATTTTGAATGTCCCCCACTAATTATTTCTGGTTGTATCACAGCTTGGTATGGCTCCTGCTCTGCCCAAGACCGCAAGAAACTACAGAAGGTCGTGAATGTCACCCAATCCATCATGCAAACCAGCCTCCCATCCATTGACTCCATCTACACTTCCCGCTGCCTCGGCAAAGTAACCAGCATAAGTAAGCACCCCACACATTCTCTCTTCCACCTTCTTCCGTTGGGAAAAAGATACAAAAGTCTGAGGTCACATACCAACCAACTCAAGAACAGCTTCTTCTCTGCTGTCATCAGACTTTTGCATGGACCTTGCTCGCATTAAGTTGATCTTTCTCTACACCCTAGCTATGACTGTAACACTACATTCTGCACTCTCTCGTTCCCTTCTCTATGAATGGTATGCTTTGTCTGTATAGCGTGGAAGAGTTTCACTGTAAACTAATACATGTGACAATAATAACTCAAGTCAATAATTAATTTGACACTGTTTTCCCTTCAGTAGTTGTATTCAGTCCACTTCACAGTCCATATCTAACATTTAAAAAAATCTAAAATTAGTTCTTCAGGGCCAAGGAGGTTGTTTAGCAATACATAAAAACATACAAATTAGTAGCAGGAGTAGGCCATTCGGCCCTTCGAGCCTGCTCCAGCTCTCAATAAGATCAGGGCTCAACTCCACATTCCTGTCCATACCCTCTCACCTGTGGCTCCCTTTTCAAACAGCAATCTATTTCAGCCTTAAAAATATTCTATGACCCTGCCTCCATTGCTCCCCAGAGAAGAGAGTTCCATAGTTGTGAGTTAGAACCTGGCAAAATATCCAGTTACACCCCATTAACATGTGGAACATTTTAGAGTTTGTTTTAAATAGTTGTATTACCGGGTAAAATGAGAAGTTGTTATTCGTTAGAAATTAAGCGGTTTCTAAAGATTGCCATCGCTGGAGACTTTAACAGCAGAGCAGCAGAGAATCACAAAGCATCTTCTGAATTTCCACTTTTACAATGAACATGTGCAGATACCAAAAGTCATTGTCAGTTTCACATGATGACATTAAACACCAACAATTCTGGCGTGATTAATACCAGAAAATCCAAGTTAATATTAGAACTTCAGTTATCTTTTGTGGGATACTGTACATAAGATAATTACATACAACTTATAGAAACAAGGAACAGGAATAGGCCATTCGGCCCTGCCAGTCTGCTCCGCCATTCAATATGATCATGGCTAATCCTCTATCTCAATGCCATATTCCAGCTTTCTCCCCATATGCTTTGATGTCCATAAAATCTAAAACAGTACGGCTGGAAATTTCCGGTCGTTCACACCGGCGGGGTTTTCCCATCCAGCTGCAGTGAACGGAGATTTGGCTGGCAGCCAAATTCTCCGACTTCACTGCAGCGGGAGCATTGCGTGAATGGCCGATAAGATCGCGCCCAGTCTGTCTCTTTTTCGAGTGTCTTATGAAAGTCAACAACAATCTTTGGACGGTTTGTCCTAATGGATTAATAAGTCACAACAGGTTTCAAAAATTGAGGACTTAAAAAATATATAATAATTTTTGTGTTGTGAAATTGGCATAAAACATACAAGGAAAATGACAAGCATTTCAAAACATTTTGTCCAAAATACAAATCTCAGGAACAGTGCAAGAACAAAAGATTTATTTTCCTTTTAAAAAAAGCATATTTGTCAAATTTGGGTAACGCAGGCCACAATTACTGTCCAATTTAGTTAAAGAGCACATAGAATCCTACAGTGCAGAAAGAGGCCATTCAGCCCCTCGAGTCTGCACCAACTACAACCCTAACCAGGCCCTATTCCCATAATCCCATGCATTTACTCTAGCTCATCCCCCTGACACTAAGGGACAATTTAGCATAGCCAATCCACCGAATCCGCGCACTGTGGGAGGAAACCAGAGCACCTGGAGGAAACCCACGCAGGCACGGGGAGAATGTGCAAACTCCACACGGACAGTGACCCAAGCCAGGAATTGAACTCGGGTCCCTGGCGCTGTGCGGCAGCAGTGCTAATCACTGTGTCACCGTGCCGGCAATTACACTGACAAAGTAACGCTGGGTTATCTTCCAGAATAATTTAATCGCAAATGACTGGTTTGTGACATTACTTCAGAGGACACCATCAATCATAATGTGAACCTGACATTATAATGAATCAGGAGGCAGATACAGGAGTTTAATTTACACTCAGGGCATGATGATGATCTGGAATGCAATGCTCGAAAAGGTGTTGGAAGCCGACTTTCTAGTATACGTTCGATCCCCTGAGGAAAGGAAAGCACCAGTGTGCAAAAACAGCAGGTGAAGTGGGACTAATTAGATAGCTCTTTCAAAGAGCCGGCATTGTTGTGATGGGTTGAATGGCCTCCGGCTGTGCAGTATGATTCGACGGAGTCACTTGGCAGGACACCTGTCAACTTTCTACGATGCAATGTGATTTAATGATCTCTGCTGTACCAGGAAAATATCACGACCAATGTACTACTGCAGCTTTACATAAGGCAGCAGTCCGACAATAACCTATCCTCACTTTAATTCAAAAAGACAGATTATGTTGAAAAGAAATCTCCCATCTTCAATTTGATATTACCTTAATTATTGTCAAAAGCCAACTTAGAGCTTGATTGGTAATTTGGGTACATGGAATGTGCAAACTCCACACAGATCGTGACCTGAGGCCAGAATTGAACCTGGGTCCCTGGTGCTGTGAGGCAGCAGTGCTAACCACTGTGCCACCATGCTGCCCTCAGACTTTTGTATATCTTTCCCAACCGAAGAAGCTGGAAGAGAGTATGTCCAGGTTATGTGATCTTAGATCATGCTGGCTGCTTTTCCGAGGTAGCGGGAAGCGTGGGCAGCGTCAATGGATGGGAGGCTGGTTTGCGTGACGCTGTGACATCTACCATTGAGAAGGACAAGGGCAGTGGATAAATGGGAATGCCACCGACTGCATCTCCCCTCTAAGCCACACGCCATCCTGACGTGGAATCATGTCGCTGTTAGAACCATAGAACATTACAGCACAGAAACAGGCCTTTTGGCCCTTCTTGCCTGTGCCGAACCATTTTTGTGCCTAGTCCCACTGACCTGCACCTGGACCATATCCCTCCACACCCCTCTCATTCATGTACCTGTCCAAGTTTTTCTTAAATGTTAAAAGTGAGCCCGCATTCACCACCACATGTGGCAGCTCATTCCAAACTCTCACCACTCTCTGCGTGAAGAAGCCCCCCCTAATATTCCCTTTAAACTTGTCCCCCCTCACACTTAACCCATGTCCTCTAGTTTTTTTCTCCCCTAGCCTCAGCTTGCATTCACTCTATCTATACCCATCATAATTTTATACACCTCTATCAAATCTCCCCTCATTCTTCTACGCTCCAGGGAATAAAGTCCTAACCTATTCAACCTTTCTCTGTAACTCAGTTTCTCAAGTCCCGGCAACATCCTTGTAAGCCTTCTCTGCACTCTTTCAACCTTATTAATATCCTTCCTGTAATTAGGTGACCAAAACTGCACACAATACTCTAAATTCAGCCTCACTAATGTCTTATACAACCTCACCATAACATTCCAACCCTTATACTCAATACTTTGATCTATAAAGGCTAATGCACCAAAAGCACTCTTTACGACCCTATCTACCTGTGATGCCACTTTTAGGGAATTATGTATCTGTATTCCCAGATCCCTCTGTTCTACTGCACTCTTCAGTGTCCTACCATTTACCTTGTATGTTCTACCTTGGTTTGTCCTTCCAAAGTGCAATACCTCACACTTGTCTGCATTAAACTCCATCTGCAATTTTTCAGCCCATTTTTCTAGCTGGTCCAAATCCCTCTGCAAGCTTTGAAAACCTTCCTCACTGTCCACTATACCTCCAATCTTTGTATCATCAGCAAACTTGCTGATCCAATTTACCACGTTATCATCCAGATCATTGATATAGATGACAAACAACAATGGACCCAGCACTGATCCCTGTGGCACACCACTAGTCACAGGCCTCCACTCAGAGAAGCAATCCTCCACTACCACTCTCTGGCTTCTTCCATTGAGCCAATGTCTAATCCAATTTACTACCTCTCCATGTATACCTAGCGACTGAACCTTCCTGACTAACCTCCCATGCGGGACCTTGTCAAAGGCCTTACTGAAGTCCATGTGGACAACATCCACTGCCTTCCCTTCATCCACTTTCCTGATAACCTCCTCGAAAAACTCTAATAGATTGGGTAAACATGACCTACCACGCACAAAGCCATGTTGACTCCCCCTAATAAGTCCCTGTCTATCCAAATATTTGTAGATCCTATCTCTTAGTACTCCTTCCAATAATTTACCTACTACTGACGTCAAACTTACCGGCCTATAATTTCCCGCATTACTTTTTCAGCCTTTTTTAAACAATGGAACAACATGAGCTATCCTCCAATCATCCGGCACCTCACCCGTGGATACTGACATTTTAAATATATCTGCCAGGGCTCCTGCAATTTCAACACTAGTCTCCTTCAAGCTCCGAGGGAATACCCTGTCCGGTCCTGGGGATTTATCTACTCCGATTTGCCTCAAGACAGCAAGCACCTCCTACCCTTTCACTGCATAGGTTCCATGACCTCCCTACTTGTTTGCCTTGTTTCCATAGACTCCATGCCAGTTTCCTTAGTAAATATGGATGCAAAAAACCCATTTAATATCTCCCCCATTTCTTTTGGTTCCATACATAGCCGACCACTCTGATCTTCAAGAGGACCAATTTTATCCCTTACTATCCTTTTGCTCTTAATATACCTGTAGAAACTCTTAGGATTATCCTTCACCTTGTCTGCCAAAGCAACCTCATGTCTTCTCTTAGCCCTCCTGATTTCTTTCTTAAGTAGCTTCTTCCACTTTTTATACTCCTGAAGCATCTCATTTGCTCCCTGTTGCCTATACATGTCATACATCTCCCTCTTCTTATCAGAGTTCCAATATCCCTCGAGAACCACTTATTCACTATTATCCGTCAATTATCCGTCTTATTCACTTTGCCTTTAATCCTGACAGGAACATACAAACTCTGCACTCTCAAAATTTCTCCTTTGAAGGCCTCCCACTTACCATTCACATCCTTGCCAGAGAACAGCCTGTCCCAATCCACGCTTTTTAGATCCTTTCTCATTTCTTCAAATTTGGCCTTTTTCCAGTTTAGAACCTCAACCTGAGGACCAGATCTATCTTTATCCATGATCAAGTTGAAACTAATGGCGTTATGATCACTGGAACCAAAGTGTTCCCCTACACACACTTCCGTCACTTGTCCTAACTCGTTTCCTAATAGGAGATCTAATATTGCATCCTGTCTTATTGGTACCTCTATGTATTGATTTAGAAAATTTTCCTGAACACATTTTACAAACTCTAACCCGTCTAGACCTTTAACAGTATGTGAGTCCCAATCTATATGTGGAAAATTAAAATCCCCTACTTTCACAACTTTATGTTTCCTGCAGTTGTCTGCTATCTCTCTGCAGATTTGCTCCTCCAATTCTCGCTGACTATTGGTTGGTCTATAATACATCCCCATTAATATGGTCATACCTTTCCTGTTTCTCAGCTCCACCCATATGGCCTCTAATCTGTCCTGCCTGAGCACTGCTGTAACATTTTCCCTGACTAGCAATGCCACCCCCCCACCCTTCATCCCTCTGCCTCTATCACATCTGAAACATCGGAACCCTGGAACATTGAGCTGCCGGTCCTGCCCCTCCTGTAGCCAAGTTTCACTAATGGCTATAATGTCATAATTCCATGTGTCAATCCACGCCCTCAGCTCGTCTGCCTTCCCCACAATACTGGCATTGAAATAGACACCTTCACTGCCACTGGGTGAAAATCTTGGAACTCCCTTCCTGAGAGCTGTGGGTGTGCTGGTGCCACATGGACTGTAGTGGCTCACCACCATCTTCCCAATGGCAATGGGCAAATAAGGAGGCAACAAATATTGGCACTCCCAGTAACATTCACATTCTTTCCTTTTCTATGTACGGTATGCTTTGTCTGTATAACACAAGGAACAATATTTTTCACCGTATATTAATACATGTGACAATAATAAATCAAATCAAATCAAAGCCATGCATCTTGTAGATGGTGTATACTTCTACCACTGCACTCTGGTGGTGGAGGGAGTGAATGTTTAGGGTAGTATTGACCGATAATGAAGATGCGCTGTAAATTTGAGCATAAACATAGTAATATTCATTTAAGTTTATTTATTAATCACAAGTCGGCTTGCATTAACACTGCAATGAAGTTACTGTGAAAATCCCTGAGTCGCCACACTCCGGCACCTGTTCGGGTACACTGAGGGAGAATTTAGCATGGCCAATGCACCTAACCAGCACATCTTTCGGACTGTGGGAGGAAACCGGAGCAAACACACGCAGACACGGGGAGAACGTGCAGACTCCACACAGACAGTCACCCCAAGCCGGGAATCGAACCCGGGTCCCTAGCGCTGTAAGGCAGCAGTGCTAACCACTGTGCCACCGTGCCACCCCATGGTATATCTATGTAACCCATTTATCCTGAGTTACCAATCAAGCTCTAAATTGGCTCTTGACAATAACTCAGGTAACATCAAATTGAAGATGGGAGACTTCCTCATGAATGGAACATCATTGGTGAGTAGGAAAGGCCGCCCTCAGCTCGGTGCAACCAATGCTCAAAGCAAATGGGAGGTTTGCTTATTGTTCCTTCTAAACAATAAAATCCGCAACCTAGAAGCTGCTTATCAGCCGTGGAATGTGTCACACTATTGAAATGGGAAAATGATATGGGTAGCACATGAACTAGAATTCATCTTCAGCACAAGCCGGCAGAGTTGGACATGAGGGTGTGCTCTTCCGAAAATGCAGTAAGGATTTTGAACTTAATCAAACTTAAATGGGAAAGGCACCGGGATTGCCAGGAATTTTAAGAATTTTACAACCAGGCAAAAAAACAAAGATTTTATGGCAAGGAGGAAAAAAAAGAATGGAGTCTTTTCATCGCAATTGTTTCTTTGATGAAGATATTCCCACGAGGCAAAGTCATTTTAAAAAAGGAGGACATTTTGAGCTTATTTTGCTGACATCTTTCTCCTAAAAGTGGAGGGTGCAGTGGACAATTCATCAGGCAGTTCAAGATATGAAAGTTAAAGCTGCTCGCTGATCTATTCTAAGAGCTCGGTCGCATCGTACTGATGTCAAAATAATGCGGATTTTATTGGGGGGAGCAAGGATCTTTGAAAGGAAGGGGAGTTTATAATAGAGGGCTGTTCAGAGCAGGGGACATCAGACAGAGAGAGTGGGGCAATGGACAAGAGATAGAGAGGGGGAAATAGGACACGGCCTGCTGGCCTGATCCTTGCATCAGACCTCGGCCCAGCCGCTGAAGAAAAAGACCTGGCGTGGAATTTTGAGGTCACGGGGCATAAGCTCAGTGGCCAGATCGATTTCAATGACTTGATTTGATTTATTTTTGCCACATGTATCGGGATACAGTGAAAAGTATTGTTTCTTGCCCACTTTACAGACAAAACATACCATTCGTAGAGTACATAGGGGAGAAGGAAAGGAGAGGGTGCAGAATCTAGTGTTACAGTCGTAGCTAGGGTGTAGAGAAAGAGCAATTTGATATAATGTAGATCCATTGTAAAGTCTGATCGCAGTAGGGAAGAAGCTGAAATGCTCGCCAGGCAATGGGAAGCTGTGCACCGAAAGCTATTCTTACATTTGTTATTCCTCCAGTTCAACTACTGTAAACCAGGTGATAATAAACATGACATATTTTACTACCACAAAGAAATTCACAATCCTATAAATGAAGGATATTTGTCTTTTGATAACTGCAGGTATTACATTACACGAAGGGTAGTTTTACATGGTCAGGATGTGCTGCATGGCTGTAAGCAGTAAAATGGTTAAAATGAAGCAGATGACAAATGATGCATCTAGGAAGGAAATCGCATCATTGAAGGGGTTGCCAAGTCCAGGGACTCATTTGTACCACATACAGTGGCTTTTATACAAGACCTGATGCTGAAGGAAACCCTTTCAATTTAACATCAAACACCAGTTTGCTACTTAAACATTTGGTTCCAAGTAGAAAAAACATTTTAGCAAAACCAGAACCGTTAAAGATTTGGACCGGAATTCTCGGAGCTCGCCCGCAGCTGGGATTCTCCGGTCTCGCTGTAGTAAATGGAGAGTTGGCTGTGCGCCAAATCCTTTGTTCTTGCTGGCAGCTGTAGCGGGGTGTACAAAACCAGTTAATTCTGGCCTGGATTAAAAGCCCATAGGTGGGAACTTCCAGCCCCCCACCACCTGCTCCAACCAAGCAGTGAGAGGCAGCTCACCATTCTAAGAGGGGAGGCAATGACCTAGTGGTATTATCGCTGGACTATTAATCCAGAAACTCAACTAATGTTCTGGGGATTCGGGTTCAAATCCTGCAACAGAAGTGATGGAATTTGAATTCAGTGACAAAAATTTTGGAATTAAGAATCTACTGATGACCATGAAACAATTGTCGATTGTCAGAAAAACCTATCTGGTTCACGAACATCCTTTAGGGAAAGAAATCTGCCGTCCTTACCTGGTCTGCCCTACATGTGACTCCATAGCCACAGCAATGTTCTTGACTCTCAACTGCCCTTGGGCGACGAGGGATGGGCAATAAATTCTGGCCAGCCAGCGACGCCCATGTCCCACTAATGAATAAAAAGACCATTGGCTGCTGGTGGGATTTTCCAGTCTCGCCAATGTCTACAGTGTGACTCATCTGTCCCACTACTTGGGAACCTGCCACGTGGGGGGCAGGGGAGGTTGCCTTTGGTGAAAATGGAAGATCCCGCCTGCGGGGTAGGGCTGGAAAATCCTGTTGTGTGTTGCGTTCATTGTGTTTTTGGAGCCCGCAGTTCAGCATGTTATCATGAACTCCTGTTCTTTTCATCTGAAGGAATCTCCATTGCTCGTTGTTTCATACACAAAATGTGGGGCAAAATGCGGGAGCAGATCTTGGATCTCAGGTTGGGAAAAGATTCACACGCTTCCTACTGAATCAAATAAGAGCCCGACCTGCCAATGCTTATTGAGTAGAAACAGACCTACGAACATTAATATCAATTGCACTGTATACATTCACTACACTGTGTTGCCACTACATGAACCACTACGTTTGATCTTTAAAATAGGAAAGTGGGACCCATATGCTTGCCAGCAGACTATTCAGATTCAATTTCACATGATGAGTAACTCACCAATATATCCAAGTGAATAAGGGCAGAATGGGGAAAGTGTATTAAGTTATAAACACAGATGGGTGGCATCTGCCAACTGATGCCAAAATCGAAGAATGATGTGAGGACTGTTTATCATTAGTCTTGCAATGCTTAAAATCAAAGTATTCCACAGATCAGGCTCTCTCAAGGAACAAAGTATATTTTGGTGAACGCTCTTCTTTCCCTAAAATGTACTCCAACAATCCCAGCAATGAGTGAAAAAATATACATAAGCCTGTTCACCTGTGCCATAAATGGCACGGTGGCACAATGGTTAGCACTGCTGCCTCACAGTGCCAAGGACCCAGCTGATTCCCAGCTTGGCTCACTGTCTGTGCGGAGTCTGCACGTTCTCCCCGTGTCTGGGTGGGTTTCCTCCGGGTGCTCCGGTTTCCTCCCACAGTCTGAAAGACGTGCTGATTAGGTGCATTGGCCATGCTAAAATTCTCCCTCAGTGTACCCGGACAGGCACCGGAGTGTGGCGACTCAGGGATTTTCACAGTAACTTCATTGCAGTGTTAATGTAAGCCTACTTGTGACAGTAATAAATAAACTTTATTACATCCATCAAAAGTACTTCCCTGTCCAAATAACAAAAGTTAAACTGAGCATGTGATTTTCCTCTCAGTATTTGCTCTCCTTTCCCAACATCCCTCTGTGGCCAGCATTTTCAGAAAGCAGACATAGACAGTTACGTGGGTAAGATGGATATAGAGGGATATGGGCCAAATGTGGGCAGCTGGGACTAGTTTAGTTGTAAAAGCTGGGCAGTATAGACAAGTTGGGCTGAAGGGCCTGTTTCCATGCTGTAAAACTCTATGACTCTGTGGCTTTTGCTACCAAATAAACCTGTTGGACTTTAACCTGGTGTTGTTAAACTTCTTTCTATGACTCTAACCATAGAAAAGTTACGGCACAGAAAGAGGCCATTCAGCCCACTGTGTCTGCGCTAGCTGAAAAGACTGGCCACCCATTCTAATCCCACATTCCATTACCCGGTCCATAGCCTTGCAGGTTACAGCACTTCGGGTGCAGGTCCATGTATGGTTAATATGTTTACTACTTTCATTTAAATGGCAAAGCAAAGCCCTGCAAACGTTTGTTAATATTATAAACAATAGTGAGGCCATTTGACCCATCGAGCCTGCAATCCCACACAGGCCCTATCCCCGTAGCCCCACGTATTTGCCCTGCTAATCCCCCTTGTTTTTTCAGAAGGAACTCTTCAAATGCAGACAATAAAAAAAATTAAACTTACTCCAGCTTATAAATCAAAGAAAGGTTTTAATAAAGAAACTTCATTACTCCAAACTTGGGGCCGTGTCCTGGGCCAATCCAAGTTCCCCACAATTCCCAACAGCTGCTTATTTAGGAGGAAACCCACACAGACATGGGGGAAAATGTGCAACCTCCACACAGTCTCTCAAGGCCGGAGTTGAACCCGGGTCCCTGGCGCTGTGAGGCTGCAGTGTCACGGTGCCACCCAGTGCTGACCATTGTGCCATCACTTTTAAATGATAATCCCCTTAGTCACTGACTCTCCAATTAAAACAGAACAACCCTTTCATTGTTTGGACTACCAAAGGCTTTTATATCATAGAATCATAGAAACCCTACAGTACAGAAAGAGGCCATTCGGCCCATCGAGTCTGCACCGACCACAATCCCACCCGGGCCCTACCCCCATATCTCTACATATTTTACCCACTAATCCCTATGCATTCTATGCATCCCGGGACATTAAGGGGCAATTTTAGCATGGCCAATCAACCTAACCCGCACATCTTTGGACTGTGGGAGGAAACCGGAGCACCCGGAGGAAACCCACGCAGACACGAGGAGAATGTGCAAACTCCACACAGACAGTGACCCAAGCCGGGAATCGAACCCAGGTCCCTGGAGCTGTGAAGCAGCAGTGCTAACCACTGTGCCACCGTGCCGCCCAGCAAACATCCATTAATCCTCGTCAGTGGTTAGCTATTTCAATGGAAATAGTCCCATTACTCAAAGCTTTCCATCGCTGCCTTAATCCTGGTCAATCTATATTTTAGTCATCCCGCACTCTAACTAAAGCCTTGCACAAATGTATTGGATCAGATTATCCAGTAGCCCACAAATAAGACCTGCCACTTGATTTTCCATAAGCTTTTGTGCAGCAAGTTGCTCCAGGTGGGAAATTGAATTGTCACAGCTGGGATCTGTGTGCGTCGTCTTGACCAGATTGTCGAATTAATAAGCAGCAAAGTCTGAATCAGGAAGTCTCAGTTAGAGTAATGGATTCAATGGCCAATCAGATAGAGAGGGAATAAAGAAGGAAAGATAGATGAGACCAACAGAGAAAGAAAGGCAGACAGAAAATGTAAAAATTAAGTGACATTTCGAAAAAATCTCCACTAATTCAAAACAGAAGGAATGGGACTCCACACTTGGAAGTTTGTTTTCAGTGCCACACATTGTTTGGCCGTAATTAAGACTCATCACACCATGAAAATATTATTTGTACTGAGCTGGACGTGTCCTAAAGTACTGTGGCAAGTATGACAAGTGCAGAAACTTCACGCCATTCATGAACGACACATCTTGGATGTCAACTTATGGGTTTTTATGTTTTATCTCTGCTTGTTTGTAATTGCTTTCCAGTTTGTGCATGGGAGGTTGTGGCATAGTGGTATTATCACTGGACTGGTAATCCAGAGAGCCAGGGCTTTCCACTGGGGACACAGGTTCAAATCCCATCACTGCAGATGTGACATTTGAATTCAATAAATGCCGAATGATGGCCATGAAACCTTTGTCGATTGTTGTAAAAACCCATCTGGTTCTCTAATCTTCCATCCTTATCTTCTCTGGCCTACTTGTGACTACAAATCCACAGGAATGAGGTTGACTCTTAAATGCTCTCAGCTGAAAGGAAGTTAGGGATGGGCAATAAATGCTGGCCCTGCGATGCCCATGTCCAATGAATAAAAATAAAATGAACACCGTAAACAGCATTAGCCTCACACCATGCAATGTACCAACAACTGAAAGCACAAGAATACAGCAGAGACTAAGGGTCCTGACCTCATCCCATTTGGCCTACTCCTGCCTCTCGTTTCTATGAAGGAGGGATGAGAATATTGAATTTGATGATCAGCCATGATCATAATCAATGGCAGAGCAGGCTCAAAGGGCCAAATGGCCTTCTCCTGCTTCTTTGATTTGATTTATTATTGTCGCATGTATTAGTATACAGCGAAAAGTATTGTTTCTTGCATGCTATACAGACAAAGCACACCATTCATAGAGAAGGAAAGGAGAGAGTGTAGAACATAGTGTTACAGTCATAGCTAGGGTGTAGAGAAAGATCAACTTAGTGCGAGGTAGGTCCATTCAAAAGTCTGATGGCAGCAGGGAAGAAGCTGTTCTTGAGTCGTTTGGTACATGACCTCAGACTTTGGTATCTTTTTCCCGATGGAAGAAGATGGAAGAGAGAATGTCCGGGGTGCATAGGGTCCTTAATTATGCTTGCTGCTTTTCCGAGGCAGTGGGAAGTGTAGACGGAGTCAATGGATGTTTCTATGTTTCACCCCAACTGTAGTACGAAAGACAAAATCCTCAAACTAAACTGTTCTAGTACACTGCTAACTACCTGAATGTGGAAAATTGCCCACTACCATCTAGAAGGGCAAGGACAACAGACGCAGGGAAACATCAGCACCTGAAAGTTCTCCTCCAAGTCACTCACCATCCTGACTTGGAAATATATCACCGTTCCTTCACTGTTGCTGGGTTCAAGGAGGCAAGTCACCACCACCTTGTCAAGAACAATTAAGGATGGACAATAAATGCTGGCCTAGTTAGCGATGCCCAAATCCCATGAAAAACTAAAAATAAACTAAAGCTCATTTATGATTTACATTTATAGATACTTTATATGAAATTTTTCCGCAACTGTCATTACTTCAGTGTTATTATCAGGTTGGCAAGCTTGCACTCAATTTCTTCTGGAAATATTTTTCAGTCATGGAGATCTTTTTAGTGTGTGGCAGCATTTAGAATGAAAAACGGACATGAAACACTTCACCTAACATTCTAGAGTTTAGATTAATATAAACAATAATCAAATTGTAAAATGTTGACACATTATGCACCTAAACTCAACCAGAAAATTCAGGCCTCACCCTCTTCTTGCTGGCAGCTGCAATCATAGAATAATAGAATCCCTACAGTACAGAAGGAGGCTATTTGGCCCCCCATCAAGCCTGCACTGACCACAATCCCACGCAGGCCCTATTCCCGTAACCCCACGCATTTACTCTGTTAATCCCCCTGACACGAAGGGGCAATTTAGCATGGCCAATCCACCTGACCCACGCATCTTTGGAAAGAGGAGAAAATAATGAAAAGACGAGGGAGTGAGTGACTGCATGGGCAGCCTCCAACATGGCAGCCCAACTCTTGGGTTGCTGTGAAAGGACAGTAAGCATGGTTCCTCACTGGACGGAGGCCCGGAGCCGACCTAGACGCCCGCCAGTGAACAGTCCCAAACCCCCCCAGCCAGCTTGGCAGCCTGCTCTTCGAATGGTGTGAGGTGCCATGAGTTCAGCCATGGCCCCCTCCCCGTCCACTCTCTGTCACACACACGCTTGTTGTGCATTAATCTATCCCGCACAGGGAGAGAAGATAGTTTGAGACCAACTGGGATAGAGGTAGTGTTTGCATTGCTGCCAGTCTTCAACAACAACCCACTGGTTACCGTGTGCCATGTGAAAGATGCTGCAGCCAGTCCACAAAGCTTCTTCGGCAGCACTCTCTGAGCAGTCAGCTCATGCAGGTAGAAGGATGAGACTGACAGAAGCATCGTATCAGCAGTAACTGCTGCTGCCCTCTACGCCAACCCCATCCCCCAATATGAGCTCTCTATGTGACAGGGTCAAAGGCCCACCATCACCACTCTATCTGCAGACTACATGGACCACAATGGGGCTATGGAGGCATCACTGTGTCACACCAAATTGCATATTTATGCATGGGCAGCACAGATAGTGGCCTTGCCACTGAAGCCCTGCTCCCAGTCAGTGAGGTGAGTATGGGAAGTCAAAGGTTCACTTACACTGGCAGCACAGATAAGTTGCACAACCTCAAACAGACCATTGTCCGTAGCAAACTACCCAGCCTTCAGGAGAACAGTGACCACGACACCACACAACCCTGCCACAGCAACCTCTGCAAGACGTGCCGGATCATCGACACGGATGCCATCATCTCACGTGAGAACACCATCCACCAGGTACACGGTACATACTCTTGCAACTCGGCCAACGTTGTCTATCTGATACGCTGCAGGAAAGGATGTCCCGAGGCATGGTACATTGGGGAGACCATGCAGACGCTATGACAATGGATGAATGAACACCGCTCAACAATCACCAGGCAAGAGTGTTCTCTTCCTGTTGGGGAACACTTCAGCGGTCACGGGCATTCGGCCTCTGATCTTCGGGTAAGCGTTCTCCAAGGTGGCCTTCATGACACACGACAGCGCAGAGTCGCTGAGCAGAGACTGATAGCCAAGTTCTGCACACATGAGGACGGCCTCAACCGGGATCTTGGGTTCATGTCACACTATCTGTAACCCCCAAGACTTGCCTGGGCTTGCAAAATCTCACTAACTGACCCGGCTGGAGACAATACACATCTCTTTAACCTGTGCTTAACGCTCTCTCCACTCACATTGTCTGTACCTTTAAGACTTGATTACCTGTAAAGACTCGCATTCCAATCATTATTTTGTAAATTGAGTTTGTGTCTTTATATGCCCTGTTTGTGAACAGAACTCCCACTCACCTGATGAAGGGGCAGCGCTCCGAAAGCTAGTGGCTTTTGCTACCAAATAAACCTGTTGGACTTTAACCTGGTGTTATGAGACTTCTTACTATGAGCACAGATAAGGTCAGTCATCCTTTTCCTGCTCTGCAGGGTTATCCTCTGGTGAAAGCAGTTGGTACTCACCTATCTGGCGATTGGCTCCCATGCAGGGTTGGTGAGTCAGGTGTGGATTCTCCTTCCATTCCTCAGGTAGAGCACATCACTCGCCTCCTTCACTCCATTCAGCAGTACCTCCTACGATGCATCGCTGAATCTGGCTTCTGGTGTTCCTTGGGTTCTGGGTTCCATGTCTCAGTCATAGTTAAGAGTGCAATAAAGCAGCAGTTATCTCGGCATCTTTTAAGTTTGGCACGTCCAGTCACAAACAACATCAGCAGACTTTGCTGCATAATTAACGAGCCCACCATCCTGCGATTCAGTGCTATTTCACCCTTGCTTCCTGCCATGCCAAGGGCCTTAGGCCCTGAGCAGAGATAGGGTGGCACGCTGGTTAGCACTGCTGCCTCACAGTGCCAAGGACCCAGGCTCAATTCTGGCCTTGGGTGACTGTGTGGAGTTTGCACGTTCTCCCCGCGTCTGCGTGGGTTTCCTCTGGGTGCTCCATTTTGCTCCCACAGTCCAAAGATGTGCAAGTTAGGTGGATTGGCCATGTTAAATTGCCCCTTCGTGTCCAGGGATGTGTGGGTTAGATGGATTAGCCATGATCAATGTGCGGGGTTATGGGAATAGAGCTGGAGAGTGGGCCTAGATAGAGTGCCCTTTAAGAGGGTCGGTGCAGTCTCGATGGGCTGAATGGCCTCCTTCTGCACTGCAGGGACTCTGTGATGATCCCAGCACATATGTGCACTTTCTACCTGGAGTCATGTACAGCAATCAGCTGTGTCAAACCCAACTAATTTTCCCCTCATAAACCTGGGGCCATTACCAGACAACTGCAGCCTCCATCTGGCTGAGATTAACCAAATCGTGTAGACTGGGAATGAACACCAGACATTGACGCCATTTATGATTACAGGACAAAAAATTTGAAGCAATGTTTCAAATTATGCACACTAAAAATTCACTCATTCTTCCAATCCCACCATTCCAAGGAGGAAACAAATTTAGGGGTCAGAAGACAGAATTTCTAAAGGAACTGACAACATGACAAACATCTGCTTCCACTATTAGTCTACAGCATCTGTGAACACTCAACAGTATAATGTCAGATGAATATAATCCTAACACTCTCGCACATCTTACTACAGTCGGCGTCTTGAAGATGATTGTTTGGACAAAGAAAGAATTTGTTAATTCACAGCATGATACTTTCTTGGAATCACTGTAAATTATGTGAATCTAATGAATTCTCATCTATAGCTATCCACCACCGAGGTTCAATAAACATTTAGGGATATTTGAGGCTGTGCAAGGTGCTATCATAAATGTTTGTTCTTTCTTAACATAAATTGAGGATCATTTCCTAAAAGAAAATGTGAACTTAGACCAAGTAGCTCACATAGATGATTACATCCAGTCCCAGGATGTGCAGTATTTTTGTCACAACCTGTTGGCTTGAAAATAATTTATTCAATTTATTATTGTCACATGTATTAGTATACAGTGAAAAATATTGTTTCTTGCATGCTATGCAGACAAAGCATACCGTACATAGAGAAGGAAAGGAGGGAGTGTAGAATGTAGTGTTACAGTCATAGCTAGGGTGTAGAGAAAGATCAACTTATTGTGAAGTAGCTCCATTCAAAAGTTTGATGGATAAAAGGAACAGTAGCAACATGGACGCAAAATTGGCTGGATAATAGGAAATAGAGAGAAATGGCCAATGGATATTTTTCAGGCTGGAGATGGTTTGTAGGTGAATGGATGAAGGAGCAGCGTTCCGAAAGCTCGTGATTCCAAATAAACCTGTTGGACTTTAACCTGGTGTTGTGAGACTTCTCACTGTTTCCTGATGTATATTAATGATCTGGATCTTGGTCTACAGCGGACAATTCCAAAGTTTGTAAATAATAGGGTACTTGGAAGTATCGTAAGCTATGAGGAGGACAGTGTAGAACTTCATAAAGACACAGGCAAGTTGGTGCAGTAGGCAGATAGATGACAGATGAAATTCAATGCAGAGAAGTGTGAAGTGATGCATTTTCATAGGAAGAACATGGAGACAATACAAAATAAGGGGTAAAATTGCAAAGGGCAAGAGGGACCTGGATGTACATGTGCATAGATCATTGATGATAGCAGGGCAGGTGGAGAGAGCAGTTAGTAAAGCATATAGTATTCTGGGCTTTCTTAATGGGGGCATAGAGGTTACGCTGAACTTATACAAGACACTAGTTAGACCTCGGCTGGAGTATTGTAGTTCTGAGTGCCACACTATAGGAAGAATGTGAATGCAATGGACAGAGTGCAGAAGAGATTTACAAGAATGGTTCCAGGGATGAGAAACTTCAGTTATCAGGACAGATTAGAGAGTCGGGACTTTCTCCGTGGAGAGAAGGTGGCTAAGAGGAGATTTGACAGAGATGATCAAAATCTTGAGTGAGCTGGACAGGATGCATGGGGAGAAAATGTTCCCATTCGTAAAAGAATCAAGGACAAGAGGGCACAGATTTAAAAAGATTTGCAAAAAAAGCAAATGTGATGTGATAAGCGATTCAGGTCTGGAATGTATTGCCTGGAAGTGTAGTGGAGGCAGATTCAATGAGGCATTCAAGAGGACATTAGATAATTATTTGAATAGAAATAATGTGCAGGGGTGCGGGGAAAAGGCAAGAGAATGGCACTAAGTCATGATGTTCATTTGAAGAGCTGAAATGCAAACGCAAAGGCTTCCTTCTATTGCATAACAATTCTGTGATTCGACGAAATTCATTGCTCTTCCAAATCTTCTCCTTCCTCTCCCGAAAGGTGTGACACAGTCACATTCATTGTTGAAGCTAAGTGACTCATCCATTGTTGTACATCGTGTGCACGCAATGTGCTAGCCAATAACATGTGGAAGGACAAACTCAGCATCATTTGGCCCAGTTTACAGGGGCAGAGCGTGCGCAATGAAGAATTTAAAAGCGTGACGGACCATGTTCCATTTACACGTGTGCTCAGGCAGTCACTGAAAAACACCCATGTCAGTTCAATGATAACAGTTTTACAACACCCACCAGACATGAGAGGCCTGAACCGAGGCTCATGCTCATATTTCCTGTAAATTTGTTAAGATTAGTTGGCAGGCTTCAACTAGTTTTTTGTTAGGCGCTACAGCGATTCTTGAATGCTACTTAGTAAACTGATCATTTGCGACTATTATTGGGTGATATCGCTGCTTTTCCCCATCGTGGTGCACCAGCGCAAATCTCAAATTCAGACTGAGTAAAAATCAATTTAAATCAGGATTTTAATGAATGGCAAAGACATTAGAAATGGAAGTGTTAAATGCTATCAAAATAATACGTTTACTCCATTCAGAACCAAGGACAATCGTAAAAAGCAAGCAGTATCATAGAATCCCTACAGTGCAGAAAGAGGTCATTTGGCCCATCAAGCATGCACCGACCACAATCCCACCCAGGCCCTATCCCCATAGCCCCATGTTAGTTCCCCTGACATTATGGGACAATTTTTGTATGACCAATCAACCTAACTTGCACATCTTTGTTCTGAGGGAGGAAACCGGAGCATCTGGAGGAAACCCATGCAGACACGGGGAGAACGTACAAATTCCCCACAGACAGTCACCAGAGGCCGGAATTGAACCTGGGTCCCTGGCGCTGTGCAGGCAGCAGTGCTAACCACCATTATTGGTTTCATTGGTATCATTGGTTTACGAGATAAATCCTTGGCCTAAAAATGAGCCTGGTCCGGATTTTCCAGGCCCTTTCCATTCCACCGCTAGCCAATGGTGAGCCACTTCGATAGAACCATAGAAAAGTTACAACACAAAAGGAGGTCACTTAGCCCATCTTCTCCTTGCCAGCCCGAGGACACCCAGGTGCACTTTCTAATCCCACCTTCCTGCACCCAGCTCATAGCACTGTGGGAAAGCCTGCCGTGGGGTGTTTAAGTTAGTAAGCCCTTTACATTCACAGAAAAAGGAATTCTTTTAACTAACAAATTCATTAAGATAAGACCATGGAAAGTATAAGACTGAAGATTAGTCTGGAGAAAATTCATACTCATTATACTTTGAGGAATTATTTTCCATGAACTGATTGACTGTACTGTATAATTCACTTGCTTAAGTTTTTGTGAACTAGCCTATACTGCAAACATTTCATTTTAGATAGATTAAACGAACATGAATTGTGTTAGATTTCTAATTTTTCAATAGGATAAACTTTATTCAATAATCATTACTTCCCATATTTCACACATAAGCAGTTAAAAAGTAAAATAAAAACACAGACTGAAACTTAATCAATGCACAGCCTTCAGATGTTGCTTTAGAAGCCACTTAAAATTGATTGCTCTTGTTTATATTAAATTGTTTCTTGTACAATGAGTGTGGGATTTGAAGTTACACCCATATCAGATAAACGGCCCAAAATGTAATTCAGAAGAACAAAATTGTATGCATTGCAGCAAGACCCATCATTATGATATTCAAAAAAACGCCAGTTCCAGTTTAACATCTTGAATTGTGTAATATCCGAGTATGCATCATGATGTGACCATGTGACACTGCAATTTGAAACCATTCTAGCCCCATGAGCACAAGTTTGATTCCTCAGGGCAATTAACTGTTGAATAAAAATGTGCCTTTGGTTAGGCATTACTTGCCATGATGTCGATTACTCAGACTTCCCCCGTAATTTGGAGCCCAGCTATCAAGGGTGGGGTTTTCCAGTCACATACTCCCTGAGACTGGATATTCCCGCCTGAGGTCAATGGACCCTCAAATGGTTCCACCAAACTTACTGTCCCGCCCGCTATGATTTCCGCAGCGGGTGGGACAACTCCACCCCAAATCTGCAGCTAATGCTAGTTACCAAACTTGGAATGCATTTTAAACATGTCCTTAATACAATTCATGGTGACACGCCACTGGTTGCAAATACGTGCCTGATTATAGTATTTTATTTGTTGAGACTGTGAGGCTAAGACTTTTTGTTAGATTGTTTTTCTAATATACAAATAATGTGCAAATACAGTCTTGGTATGTTAACATGACATGGGCAGCATGGTGGAACAGTGGTTAGCACTGCTGCCTCACAGCGCCAAGGGCCTGGGTTCAATTCCGGCTTCAGGCAACTGTGTGGAGTTTTGATGTGGAGATGCTGGGGTGGGCACAGTAAGAAGTCTCATAACACCATTTGGAATCACAAGCTTCCGGTCACCGGATGAAGGAGCAAAGCGTGACTCCAAATAAACCTGTTGGACTTCAACCTGGTGTTGTGAGACTTTTTACTGCGTGAAGTTTGCCAGTTATCCCCGTGTCTGCGAGGGTTCCTTTGGGTGCTCCGGTTTCCACCCACAGTCCAAAGATGTGTGAGTTAGGTGGGATTGGCCATGCTAAAAATTGCCCCTTGGTGTCCCAAGATATGTAGGTTAGGGAGATTAGTGAGGTAAATACATGGGGTGACGGGGATAGGGTCTGGGTAAGATGCTCTTTCGGAGAGTTGGTGTAGACCCGATGGCCTGCTTCTGCACTGTAGATTGCATAATGAAGTGGACACATGATGGAAATCGCAGGCAAGAAAAATGCATCTTCAATCAGGTATTTGGACATCTGCTTGGGTTTCCACTGTTTTCAAATCAGATGAGTCTGGGTTCACTCTGCTGCTCTTTCATCATACAGATTGAAACAGGTGCATTTTTTACATGGCGTGTAATGTCCATTTTGCATAAAAATGTAAAGTCGTAGGATTCAATAGGTTGTCAAAATATCCTGATGCTGCATTGTAAAGTGGGGCTCTGGATGGTTATGGGAGATCCTGTTGCACTCTGACTTTACAATGTCCATCTTAAATCAAAAAAGTGTAGTCCTAAAACCATGATTCATTTTCACGCCCAAAAACATCTCACTATGTTCTCCTATGGCTTTATGTATTTCACCGGACATTCTTTACATTCCATGATTGAAACTTCGGAATGGGAGACTCTACATACATCTGTTCTTGCTTAACTACTATATCCAGCTATAACATTCTACAACATTACTTACAGTTGGACAATATTTGCTATTCTCCAAGGCAGCCTCAGTAAGAGACTGCAGTTATTTACTAGAGCTTCTGCATGTATATTGTGGTGACAAGTCTGAGATGGGCAGCTGCAAATGGGTTCCCACTCAGCACCATTTAAAGTTTATTTATTAGTGTCACAAATAGGTTTACATTAACACGGCAATGAAGTTATTGTGAAAATCCCCTAGTCGCCACACTCCGGCGCCTGCTCGGGTACACTGAGAGAGAATTTAGTATGGTCAATGGACCTAACCAGCATGTCTTTCGGACTGTGGGAGGAAATGGAGCACCTGGAGGAAACTCACGCAGACGTGGGGAGAACGTGCAGACTCCGCACAGACAGTGACCCAATCCGAGAATTGAACCTGGGCCCCTGGCGCTGTGAGGCAGCAGCACTAACTACTATGCCACTGTGCCACCCATTTATACTGCCTGACTAGAATTGCAGTTGTCCTGCCCAGGTGAGAACTTTCTGCACTCCTGACGATGAGAGTGTGCAGATCTCACCTCTCCCGCTGCATTTAAAATTTAAATGCAGAAAACATTGATGGCAATGTCCATACTGTCCAAACAGATAAATCAATTCCAGGCAGCCTGAGTGTCCAATTGACCCAAACAACTCAGCAAGTGTTGAAGTTATATTCCACATGGTCTCAAACACAATCTGTATAAGGCTCCTTGAGAGGACTGAGAGAAGCATCAGGCCAAGTCAGGTTAGATTTCTTCTCTCAGATTCGGTCAGGTCTCAACATCTTTTGTTGTCATTGGGCACACGCACTCTGTGAGTTTAGGGAAGTGGGAGCGAAATGCGCTTCTGGTCGCCATCAGCCCCAGAACGCAATAATTCACTGGCTGGCCTATTAATAGGCAGCCAGTGTGAACTGCATGTTGAGAATAGCTCGGTGTTGCTGGGACAGTGGGAGCTGAGAAAAGGGTTGGCTCTTCTAATGGGCTCCCTCAGGGGGGGGACTGTCGCTGCGGAGCTGTCTCAGGGAGCTGCAGAGCTGTGCAAAATAAATTTCCAGTGAAAAACGCAGCAAGAAGTGTCCAGGCAGCAAATTCAAACACAAATCTCAGTACCCAGAAATCTTTTCGAATTTTATTTCCGCCCTGACCTTTCGACCCGCCCTGGCTCAAGGTTGCAGCTAAAATGTAAAGACCACTCAACCCACCCAGGAACTATAATAGTACAGGCCACGTAAAGCAGCTTACAATTGGCCCCTCAATGGACTTAATTGCTTGCTTAATTGTCTACAGGTGCAGTTATGACTCATGCGCACATTCACCTACTGAAGTTGCGCTATGCGCAATGATGTCAGGATGCATACCGACATCGCCGGAGTGTGGCGACTAGGGGATTTTCACGGTAACTTCATTGCAGTGTTAATGTTAGCCTACTTGTGACACTAATAAATAAACTTAATACAAACTTAATCTTCTTGCGCAATTTCATGCACTTCCAGGTCAGGCATGTGCCCGTCCAAGCAAAGTAAAATTCTCATCCAGATTTAGACTGCGACTTCAAGATCACAACGATGCCAAAGATAATGGTGTCAGTGAGTCCTTAAAAAGTACCAAAAAAATGTACAGATTACCATTAAGAAACCAAATTCTCTGCTTTATAAACACTTATCAGGAGTTATTTTTGTGTCAGAATTTTCATTTCTTCCAGTGTTAATTTCATCAGATTATGCCTAACCAGAAACTACCACCACTCATAGAATCCCTACAGTGCAGAAGGAGGCCATTTAGCTAATTGAGCCTGCACTGACAACAGTCCATCCAGGTCCCATCCCCATAACCCCATATATTTCCCCTCCTAATCCACCTGACATTAAGGGGCAATTTAGCACAGCCAACCAACCTAACTTGTACATCTTTGGACCGTGGGAGGAAACTGGGGAGAACATGCAAACTCCACACAGTTACCCAAGGCTGGAATTGAACCCTGGGTGCCTGGCGCTGTGAGGCAGCAGTGCTAACCACTGTGCCACCCCAACCTCAAGTTATGCTTGTGCATGAAATAATTTGACAAAGCTCATTCCCAATTAATACAATAACATTGAACATGTGCTAGAACACAAAACCTTTCCACTCACTGGTTTGCTTGTTGGGGTGCAAGAAATTGACTGGCATGTCTCTCCAACTCTTAACATGAAACCAATTTAATTAACCGAGCCTGTATTAGTAAATACCAGTTAGAAAACAGCCAACAGATAATGACGAAAACCAGAAAGCTGCTGGAAATCTGAACTAAAAACAGAAAATACTGGAAGTGCTCTTGTTCACATTCTTGTACAATGAGCACAGGATTTGAATTTACACTCATTTCAGATAAACAGCCCAAAATGTAATTCAGATGAAAACTATAAACATTGAGAGAGAAATAAAGTTAATGGATGGAATTTAATGAAGGCAATGAGGGTCTTGTCTACCGCTGGACAGCCAGTGAAAGCCCATTGTCACCTCTTTAAGGGAAGGGCCACAATATTAAGTGTCAGTCAGGGTGGGTGGGTACCTCCCGGCCCACCAAAGTCAACGGAATTTGAATGGCTTGTCACATCCGCTGGAGGGCAACCCGCTGGTGCCAGGTATGTAACTGGAGAGCAATAGGCATTCCCTGGGATCAAGGATCATGGTGGGAGAGTCTTGTCCATCAGAGGCCAACTGAACATAACAGTACTGCTGGGGTGGGGGGGCTGGGGAGAAAGCTATAGCTGCTCACTGTACGACACCCACCCAAGGCTTAGCATCATCGCTGGATTCAAGTGTGTCACGGCGGGAGGGTGTCATGGGGTGGGATCACGTGTGGGGGGTGGGGGGATCTACAACATCCCCCTGTGCCCCCATCTTCCTGACATCAGGTACCTCGATCAGACACTGAGTGCCTTTGAATGAGGGCACCCCCCCCCCCCCCACTCACACAGGAGCCGTTAGGCAACCCCACATGGGGTTTGTTTGCGGTGCTCCCCACATGCTGAATGCCTCCTGCCTGCCACTGGCATTAACCATTCACAGGCCTTCCCATCACAGACTGAATCGGGGGTGAAGGAAGGAAGGCGGCGAGGCCCCACTCTCCAGTCTGACTGAAGGACACCCACCACAAACCTCAGCGGGGTGGTGGGGGGCGGGGGGGAGGGGCATCAACTTTGTGTTTTTCTCTCTCTCCATGCGCTGCCAGAGCTGCTGAACATTTCCAGCATTTCCAGGGTGGCACAGTGGTTAGTATTGCTGCCTCACAGCACCAGGGACCCAGGTTCAATTTCCAGTTTGGGTGACTGTCTGTGTGGAGTCTGCATGTTCTCCCCGTGTCTGCGTGGGTTTCCTCCGGGTGCTCCAGTTTCCTCCCACAATCCAAAGATGTGCTGGTTAGGTGCATTGGCCATGCTAAATTCTCCCTCAGTGTACACGCACAGGCGCCAGAGTGTGACAACTAGGGGATTTTCACAGTAACTTCATTGCAGTGTGAATGGTAAGTCTACTTGTGGCTAATAAATAAACTTTACTTTATTTTCTGGTTTTACTATTTAAAAATAGGCCCTCTAGTGAAATGCACCCTCCACCACTGCTCCAAGCCCTTCACCTCTCTCGGACGATACAATGACTGAAATATATCTTCCCCGATTGGCCACCATGACTAATGCCTCACAAGACACAGAGCAGCTTTGTATCGGACTGGGCCCTCAGGATTATTAAAATATTTTACAGCCAGTCCCAAATGTTCAGCTTTACCGCAAATTATTCCAGGCCGTCAATCTTTAAAATTAGAGACGAACTGTAACTGGCAACATTTCACAGGGATGAACCATCTGGGGGAGAAAGATTCACTCTGTAAACCACGTGTAACAAAACCACAAACCTATCCTTTCTCAACTCATTTTTCCATTTACAACATCAGTGCCAGTAACTTGTCTTTTAACATTTGTTTTCTTGCACCTCAGTCAACACCGAGGATTAAAGCAAGTCTTCTGTAATTTAAAATATTCTTATAGCAATCTGATTCATTCTTATAGCAATCTAAACATTAGAACTGGGAACCAAAAATCACAAACCAATTTGTGAAGAGCTAGTTCTAAGTTCATTTATTTATTAGTGTCACAAGTAGACATACGTTAACACTGTAATGAAGTTACTGTGAGAATCCCCGAGTCGCCACACTCCGGTGCCTCTTAGGGTACACTGAGGGAGAATTTAGTACGGCCAGCGCACATAACCAGCACATCATTCGGACTGTGGGAGGAAACCGGAGCACCCGAAGGAAACCCAAGCAGACATGGGGAGAATGTGCAGACTCCGCACAGAACCCAGGCCAGGAATCGAACCTGGGTCCCTGGCGCTGAGGCAGCAATGCTAACCACTGTGCCGCCCCATTAAAGCTAATTCCTTTCATTGTACAAATTTGATTCTGCATTTTATTCTGCTGTAGAAATATATTGAGGTGCTTATTAATATTAACAATAAACTTCAAACAATCTTGTAGCAGCTAAACGTAATGATTTACTAATCACTTTCGACTACAAGCCACTTTGAGTAAAAGATGATTCCATTGCTGAATTGTCTTGACTGATTTCCTCAAGTATAGTTCACGTCACAGGCCGAAACACTTTCCTCCCCTGAAGGTTTAACAGGCACGGAAAGAACAGTTCAGAGCTAGTGTTTAACCTTCTTTGATTTACTGCGAAACAGGAGATTCGGAATGAGACACAAGAGGGAGGAAGTCTCTCTTTAGGAATGCTTGGAGAATGATTTACCCCCTTCACCTACTGTCCTGTACCTTAAAGCATCCGCTTTCTAAATCTGGCTGCTTCAATTTTCTTGACATTACTTCAGGAGCTTGCAACTGTCCTTTCCTTTACCTGGCTAAGCTTGCTAATTTATTACGCAGTTTGTGGTTACCGTCACTATGGGGCAACTGTTTATGTAGATAGGGACAATATCCCCTTTTAATTATATTTACTATTCAGAGCACTTAGATTTTACAGCCAAATCTCTCCCTGCCAGAGTTGAAAGGGTGAATGAATTATGGCTTATTGCACTTTGTGATTTGCCTGAAAAAAACTGAAATGAAATATTCTTAACAAACTTGCTCAGGGGAGAAAAAAAAACAATTAAACTTAAATATCCTGAAAAGTACATTAATAATGAAGCAGAAATGATTCTAAAGAAAATAAATGAAAGCCAAGATTAGCAAACATGAAGTATACCATGAAAGGTCTGACACTGGGAAGTTCCGAAGAACAAAGGGACCTTGGCGTGTTTGTCCATAGATCTCTGAAGGCGGAAAGGCAGGTTAATAGGGTGGTGAAAAAGGCATTTGGCACACTCGCCTTTATCAATCGGGGTATAGATTACAAAAGCAGAGAGGTCATGATGGAGTTGTATCGAACTTTGGTGAGGCCACAGCTGGAGTACTGCGTGCAGTTCTGGTCACCACATTATAGGAAGGACGTGAACACACTGGAAGAGGTACATAGGAGATTCACCAGGATGCTGCCTGGGATGCAACATTTAAGTTATAAAGAGTGGTTGGGTTGTTTTCTCTGGAGCAGAGAAGACTGAGGGGGTGACCTGATTGAGGTGTTCAAGATTATGAGGGGCATGGACGGGGTGGATAGGGAGCAGCTGTTCCCCTTAGTTGAAGGGTCAGTTACAAGGGGACACAAGTTAAAAGTGAGGGGTGGGAGGTTTAGGGGGAATTTGAGGAAAAACATTTTTCACTCAGAGGGTGGTGACGGTCTGGAATGCGCTGCCTGGGAGGGTGGTGGGGGCAGGATGCCTTAAAAAGTACCTAGATGAGTACTTGGCATACCATAACATTCAAGGCTCTCGGCCAAGTGCTGGCAAGTGGGATTAGGTGGGCAGGTCCGGGCCTTTCATGCGTCAGTGCAGACTCGATGGTCTGAAGGGCCTCTTCTGCACTGTAGTATTCTGTGATTCTGTGACATGAGCTGCCGTATATATTCACTATCATTTTCCTCCTTTGCCAAGTTTGGTCAACTAGCAGTATATCTGAAAGATGAAGACATTTCAAGCTTTAATATAGCAGTGATTTTAGCTGCAAATAAATTAATGGCAGCATAAAATTCATCATCATCAATTGTTCTGAAATGGTTGTGTTCTCATTTAAGCTAACGTAGTAACACTAAATTAGGAGTGAGACATTGGATGGTTGGAGCTGTCCAATGGTCCTGCTGTTTAATTTCTCTTCACTCAAAATTAGAAGTTTGGTGCCAATACTAATTTCTCCCTGGCTCTCGGAACAGTCTACACAAATTAAAATCAACATATTCCAGGACATGAAATAAGAGCAGGAATTTAATTTCCTGTATGCAATTTTGGAATTGGAATAAAGCTATGTGTAAAATTCCAACTATGGGTGGCAAACATTCCATTTATGGGCTGCACGGCGACGCAGTGGTTAGCACTGCTGCCTCACAACGCCAGGGACGTGGCTTGGGTCACCGTCTGTGTGGAGTCTACACGTTATCCCCGTGTCTGCGTGGGTTTCCTCCGGATGCTTCAGTTTCCTCCCACAGTCCAAAAGACATGTTGGTTAGGCGCATTGGCCATTCTAAATTCTCCCTCATTGTACCTGAACAAGCGCCGGAGTGTGCTGACTAGGGGATTTTCACTGTAACTTCACTGCAGTATTAATATAAGCCTGCTTGTGACTAATAAATAAACCTACTTTTAAATATGACTGAGAAAAGATGTCCATAAAGTCCATGGGGAGGCAGTAGTGTATTGGTATTGTCACTGGACTAGATATCCAGAGACCCAGGGTAATGCTCTGGGGACCCAAGTCTGAATACTGAAATTTGATTTCAATAAAAATCTGGAACAAAACCATTGGCATAAAAACCCATCTGGTTCACCAAATCCCTTTAGGGAATGAAGCCTGTCGTCCTTACTTGGTCTGGCCTACATGTGCTGCAAAGCCTACAAAAAAAACCAGATGGCATCGACAATGGTCCTGACTAATATCTGGGAATTGGGAGAGCTGAACTGTCTCACAGACTAGTCAAGTAACAGCCTGACATAGTCATACTCACGGAATTAATGTCTAAAAGACAATGTTCCAGACATCACCATCACCATTCCTGGGTATGTCCTGTCCAACTTACTAGGAGACAGTGTGGTGGCACAGTGGTATGCAGTTGGGTGGGAATTGCCTGGAAATTTTCAACATCGACTGAACTCCCATGAAGTCTCAGGGCAGTGGGTCAAACATGGACAAGGAAACCACCTGATGATTACCAGATTCCACTCTGTTCCCCCCAATGAATATATCCCCCACTCTACCAATTCCCCCAAGCAAGGGGATCAACCCTGTTCAATGAAGGGTGCAGGAGGGCGTACCTATAAATTAGGTGCCAACCTGGTACTGTTACAATTCAAGTCTACTTACGTGCCAAAGAACATAAGCAGCAACTGATTCCAGAACCAAAGGACCAGATCTAACCTCTGTAAATCTGCCACATCCAGCCATGAATGGTAGAGGACAAGTGAACTCACTGGAAGAGGAGGCTCCACAAATAACCCCATCTTCATTTGCTCTCCTAGCCAAGCTCTTCCAGTACAGCTACAGCACTGGCATCCATCTGACAATGTGGAGCATTGCCCAGGAATGCCTTGTACACAAAAAACAGGACAAATCCAACCCAGCCAATTACTGCCCCATCAGTCTACTCTCAGTCATCAGGAGAGTGATGGAAAGGGGTCATCAACAGTGCTATCATGCAGCACTCACTCAGCAATAACTGGCTCACTGACACTCATGTAAAGTGTGAGTAGCCATGAAATGTCTCAGGTACCTTCACACATGGACTGGGCAAGTGTTTGTATCTGAACTTTGGACCTTCAAATTTTTAAATCCTTCCCAGTGATATACTGCAATAATGAACACCAAAGATCAGTTCTATGGTGCAAATGGTCAAATATAAAAGATTAAAGTTTATTTATTCGTCACAAGTAGGCTTACATTAACACTGCAATGAAGTTACACTCCGGCGCCTGTTCGGGTCATTGCACCAACCTGCATGTCTTTCAGAATGTGGGAGGAAACCGGAGCACCCGGAGGAAACCCACGCAGACACGGGGAGAACGTGCAAACTCCACACAGACAGTGACCCAAGCCGGGAATCGAACCCAGGTTCCTGGCGCCGTGAGGCAGCAGTGCTAACCTCTGTGCCGCCCCATATATACCTGGGTGCCAATGATTGAGATACAATACATTCGCCCAGATAACAGATGTATTGTGTGCACCCAGTTATTTCCAATGGAAAATTCCAAAAGTGGCGGGCATGAGCATAGAGTGTTTCCGAAAGACCTTCCCACCTAGGCAGCAGGTACAACTCCAGCTCAGGTATTAGGTCATATGTTCACTCTCTTTCTCAATACCAATGCGCCAACCTCAACACGTCTCTTTACCTGATGGAGGCCTCAACTGAACAACTTTCCATCAAGAAGGACAGCACGGTGGCACAGTGGTTGGCACTGCTGCCTCACATCACCAGGGTTCTATTCCGGCCTCGGGTCACTGTCTGGGTGGAGTTTGCACATTCTCCCCGTGTCTGCATGGGTTTCCTCCAGGTGCTCCGGTTTTCTCTCTCAGACCAAAGATGTGCAGGTTAGGTTTATTGGCCATGCTAAATTGCCCCTTAGTGTCAGGAGGATTAGCAGGGCAAATACGTGAGGTTAGGGCCTGGGTGGGATTGTTATCAGTGCAGACTCGATGGGTCAAATGGCCTCCTTCTGCACTGTAGGGATTCTATGACTTTGAAAAGAAGCTATTACAATAAAACTGAAACTTTGCAAGTGTAAAAGCAGCATGAAGTTCTGTCAAAGCAAATTACTGCGGAAGCTGGAATCCGAAACCAAAAGAGAAAATGCTGGAAAATCTCAGCAGGTCTGACAGCATCTGTAAGGAGAGAAAAGAGCTGACATTTCGAATCCAGATGACCCTTTGTCAAAGCTCAGACAAAGGGTCATCTGGACTCGAAACGTCAGATCTTTTCTCTCCTGACAGATGCTGTGAGCTAGAAGTTGTATGTTTAGTTCCAGAGTGCTGGCAACACCAGTCACTTTGCCAATGTTTATTAAGGTGGGGATTCAAACCCAGCTGTAATAACCACAAATGTGCACAAGTCATACAATTTGAAAGATTGATCACTCTGTCCTGGTTAGAGTGGGAGGAGTGCCCAATTGACGTAAAAAATCAATTCTAATGAGATTTAAGGACAGAAACCACTTAGCAGGTGCCCAACACGGACTTTTTCCAAAGTCCACATTTATAAGACAGACCCTGTGCCACACTGATAGCAGCTTAATCATTGAACGCTAAGACATAACTGAGTAAACACCAGGAACTTTGGGTTACAGAATTGTAGAAACTCAATGTGGGCGATCTTACTGACTCATCACACCAGCAGACCGGCATGGTGAGCCGGTAAGATCGTAAGAGAGATGAAAACTGGCTGCCTGCCCTGTTTCTCACCTCTCGCGATCTTACCAGGCCCGATCTGCCGGCGAAATGAAGCCCTTTCCAGGTGCAACGCTGACTTAAATATCAACGACCTCATTTAAATACTAATAGTGAGCCCCGGATGCAATCGTCCAGGCTCACTTGTCTTCACAGCCTTGCCGGTGGGGGAGATCCTCACCGGCCAGAATCACATACAGTCCCCAGCAATGGGGTCCAGACGTGATGGCCTTGCCAGTGGGACCAGAGGCCATTGAGGCCCCCTGCGTAGTCAGGGGTGGGGGCAAGGCCTAAGGGGAAGGGGTGGGGCCTACGCACTCTGCATCGGCAATCGGGGTGGGAGTGCGATGTCCAGGGGCGGTGGGGTAGTGACGATCACCCAGTGCACTGTGTACCTCTTGACACAGTGGTGGGCCCAGTCCTGGATACAAATCACAGGGGCATTCCATAGGGATATTTTTAAATTTTCTTTGAACAATTCAGATAAATTTCCCCTTCATGTCAGGGGACTTAGCAGGGTAGATATATGAAGTTACAGGGATAGGGCCTGGGTGGGATTGTCAGCGGTGCAGGCTCAATGGGCTGAATGGCCTCTTTTCTGCACTATAGGGATTCTATGGTTCTAATCATTTTTCTTACCACATAAAAATATTGAAAATGATGTGGGGGTGGGAGAGGCTTGACAGTCAAACATCCAATCAGGTAATCAATGTCGTTGCTTTCCATTTGGCATTGGAAAACAGTGCATCAAGGATTGTCATGTTGGTCGATGAATGGCTGGAGTGTGCGGGTAATTCCAGTGACCAAACCTCCAGTACATCTTGTCACAGTTTGCAACACCTCTGGCATTTCATTGAAACATCGAAGATAGGAGTAGGAGGAGGCCATTTTGCCCTTCGAGCCTGCTCCGTTATTCTTTGTGGTCATGGCTGATTATCCAACTCAATAGCCTAATCCTGCTTTTTCCTCAGACCCTGCCAGGTTTCACTCATTCATGTTGCTATTGTTCCTGGATGAGTCCGTATTAGTCAGGACTGTAGCCTCAGATCCAATGTAAAGTCATCAGAAAGACCAACCAGTATGGGATGCATTCCTTAGCTGTCACTCCTATTCGGATCCCTGCTCTAGAGTAGTCCCGTGCCCACATCAGTTTACATCTCAATCATGTTCCATGCTTCCAGTAATCATCTCCAACCCCTGCATTCACTTCTGATCCAGAGCACAATGGCTGCCATCTCATGCATGCTCTAGATTACAAAAAGATTAAAACATAAAGCAGCATTGTTCACAAACTGATAAAAAGGCCCAACAAGGGAGAGTCACACAAACAGAACAGAAAGGGAAGGGAGATATAGAAAGAGAAAAATGAGAGAAAGAATGAGAATGAAGAAGTGCGAACGTAAGGAGCTTCAAAAAAGGCATGCAATGGATTTTTTTTTGTAAATTATCACAAAGAGCCATTCACCTCATTCAGATCAATTTAGGAATCACATCTCTTCCAGGTCGGTAGCTATTCTGTGCTGCTGCCTCTGAATATGCCACTAGCAAGATTTAAATCACATGCACGGCCAGATTTTTGTGGACTCGGGGAGATTTCACAGACCTTCAAAAAATGATGGGGGTACCCAGATCCAGAGTTCCCATCCCCATTTTCACCTGCAGTGGTGGGGGAGGAAAAGGGCAAGGTTTGAATCACACAGGCAGGAAGCCCAAACTCAGCAGGGACATTTGAAATAGTGCAGACACACTCCGCTTTCGCAGTTTCAAGGGCCTTAACTTTCAGTGTGAGATGCACAAGTTGATGGAGTACACACATGCACTCTTGAAGGGAAAATGGGGCCTGTTTAAGTGTCATGATTTCATTTTTTTTAAATCCCCCAACATTTCCCAAGTCGGTTTAGCTACCTAGCGAAAATCCAGCCAATTTTAATGCCAGTTGATATTTCAGTGCCCTACTGAGGCAGCACAGCATTGTCAGGGTATCAACCCCTGCACGAAGTATTAAACTAAATTCCCATTTACCACTTCAGGTGGACACAGCAGTTGAAGAATGGGAGAGTTCTAGATTGTTATTTATCTCTAAACCACTCCCACCATAAAAGGATTCAGTGTCCTTTGTATGGGATCTTGAGGCACAAATTGAGGCACCATGGCGGCACGGTGGCACAGTGGTTAGCACTGCTGCCTCACAGCACCAGGGGCTGGTTCAGTTCCAGCCTGGGGCGAGACATTCTCCCTGTGTCTGCGGGCGTTTCCTCCGGGTGCTCCGGTTTCACAGTTCACAGTCCAAAGATGTGCAGGTTAGATGGATTGGCCATGGGAAATGTATGGGGTTATGGGGATAGGGTGAGGGCAGGGGGGCCAGGGTGAGATACTCTGTCAGAGAGTCAGTGCAAACTCGATGGGCTGAATTGCATCCTTCAACACTACAGGGATTATATGATTCTATGAAACTCACAATTGCATTTCCTTAAAAAAGTGGCTGCACTTTAAAGTAATTAAAAGGCTATCAGCCGATTCAGATGTATGTCACAAATTTGCAATGGCCAATTTATTTTCTTACATTGCAAAGAACTTCAAGATTGCATCCAAATTACTCGAAACCTGTAGTATCAACCTAGTTTTCATTAATGTTTTAGGAATTAAAACATTTCAAAGTAAAAATAATTCAAGACAAATAAAGTGAAAACGTTGTGAAAATTTAAGCCTGTGAGAAAATATTTCCAACCAACTTCTCCAATCACCCGAAGCATTTCCTGTTATGCTTTTCAAGCCATCAGCTGCAATGCGAGCATACTCTATATAATGTAAATCAGACTTCTCATGGCGAGACAGTTCCTTTGCTGGAAATTTGTCGACCAAGCCCAAAGCACTACTCTATAATAGCACAAGGGAAAAAAAATGAACCATGGGTGGCATGGTGACACAGTGGTTCGATTCCACACTTGGGTAGCTGTCCGTATGGAGTTTGCACGTTCTCCCCGTGTCTGCGTGGGTTTCCTCCCACAGTCCAAAGATGTGCGGGTTAGGTGGATTGGCCATGATAAATTGACCCTTAGTGTCAGGGAGATTAACAGGGCAAATATTTGGGGTTACGGGGATAGGGCTTGGGGGGGATTGTTGGTCGGTGCAGACTCGATGGGCCTAATGGCCTCCTTCTACACTGTAGGAATTCTATGACTAAACTTGTAGACCAAGCCCAAAGAACTACTCCACAATAGCACAAGGAAAACAAAAGTGAACCAAAGGACTTTATTGCCCCTCAATTGTTTTGAAATCAAAAGTCAATGAACAAATGAAACTTGTTCTCATTTAATGTGGAAATGGAAACAAGGATCTAACATATTGATGGCGGATGTGGCAACATGGCTCCTTTAAGGCCGATCCTTTGACTGGAGACAAACCTGGGCCAAATGGGAGCGAGGGCAAGCAGTCCCGGGGCTGGAGGGTTTCAGATGGAGTTAGGACGTTGTTAGTAGACCTGTATAGTTGTGCTGTTCAACCCTTTGTGTATATAGTTCTTCCCATCAATAAACCCCTTCAGTTAATTGTTTGCCACATCGAGTCACTTCGAGTTATTGCAGTGGATAGCTCTAATATGCAAAACAAAACTATAAAATAATAAGACAAAATATGTTCCGATTCATTCTTACCCCATAGGTATCTTTTTGCTACAAATCTTTGACAGGGCGGATCCCGTTATGTGGGTTGGGTTGGGGGGGGGCGGGAGGAGAAGGACGTGTGAGGAGAAGGACATGTGAGGGGCAGAAACAGTGCCCCAATAGATTTGTGCCCCAATAGATACTTCTATGGTGGTAGGGGAGGGTGGTGTGGGGAGCGATGGTTGCTTCAATGCTTGTGGGGGATGGGGGGGGTCATCGTTTCTCATGGGGGGGGGCTGGATGAGGAGATTCAATTCGAGTGTTGATTGGGGCACCCTTTAAAGATGGCGCCCCGATCTCTGTACTAGCAAGGCCGTCTCCGCTCTGGCCCTGACCTGCCACAGTGACTGTGTAAGCCATGGCCCTCAGATTTCCTGTGCACTGAGTGCTGGACAATCTGGTCTGAAAACTTGGCTGTGCATCTGGTCAGAACCTTGACACTCTGCCAGATTTTGGTAAAATTCTCCGTCGCGATGAAATGGTATGTGGGCTGCATAGTGATGTAAATTGGGGCCGAGCATTCTTTGTGACTGGGAGTTCCAGTTATCCCAAATCCAAGTTCCCACCCTCTGAATTAAAAATCACTCTTTGAAATAAGCACATCTTCATGACGCCATCTGGGACAAAGCAGTCCATTGCATTGCCACCCACTACAGCACCTCAAACAGTCATTCCCTCCACAAGATGCATGGCAGCAACTCAAGGTTCCTTGAACAGCAGCTTCACCAGTGACCGCTGCCACCCAGAAGTACAAGGACTGCAGATGCATGGAAACACCAGCATCTGCAAGTTCCCCTGCAAACCACACGCCACCTTGACTTGGAAATTTATCACCACTCCTTCACTGTGACTGGGTCAAAATCCCGGAACTCCCTTCCTAACGATGGGCGTACCTACAGCGCATGGACTGTAGCAATTCAAGAAGGCAGCTCACCACCAGTTTGTAGGGACAGTTTGGGATAGGCAATAAATGCTGACCTAGCTGTTGACACTCAAAACCTTATGAAAGAATGTTTTTAAAAAAATGTATTCAGGCTTTACAGTTTCCCATCCAAAGATAAATGCACATTCTCTATAAAAATGAATTTTAGTCACTAAGAATTTTTTGACTGATATTTAGAAGTAAAAGGCTAGATTTTACTCACACTCCACTAATTAAAAACATGGGGCGGCATGGTGGTCATGCGTCACAGCGCCGGGGACCCGGGTACGATTCCCGGCTTGGGCCACTGTCTGTGTGGAGTCTGCACGTTCTCCCCGTTTTCTGTGTGGCTTTCCTCCAGATGCTCTGATTTCCTCCCACAGTCCAAAGATGTGCGGGTTAGGTGGATTGGCCACGATAAATTGCCCCTTAGTGTCAGAAGCACTAGCAGGGTAAATATGTGGGGTTACGGGGATAGGTCTTGGGTGGGATTGTGCAGATTTGATGGGCTGAACGACCTCCTTCTGCACTGTAGAGTTTCTATGATTCTATGAAAAGACCACATTAGCAAAATCGCAGTCATGAGGCCAACTGATATCTGACAGGTTAACAATAAAAATGGAACATAATTCAAACTATTAACGAGTCAACATTAATTGACTGGTTGTGTTCCTGGAAACCGAAGTAACTCTGGTGTCAATTTTGTTTTACTGCATCTGCGAAATATCTAATGTACAGTCCCTGCCTTGCAATGATAAATTGTGTTATTTGATATGCTTAGTGTTTCCCAGGGACACTGAGCCAATAGAATTCACCATCCATTTTTACTGGAACCCCTTTATCTTGCCAAGCTGCAGATTTGAACTGACCTACATGTTATTCTGGGACAAACCAAGTGTTATTTTTGGCAACAAATAACAGCTACAATGAATGAAGTTAAAAACGGAGTCTCATTTTTCACAGAGTCAGCCAAATGTTTTTTTTTGTCAGCCTTGGCCAAAGTATGACTTCATCCTACATATGGATATCTGTCTGGGGAAATGTTTAGCCTTGATAGGTGGAGAGCTGTACAAGAGAGACACACAACACAGGCTGTAAGATTTTACACTTAAGTGGTCTGTAATTCCCCTTCTGGGAGATTTGTGTTCTTCCAATGTTTTGGTGTAGCTCCTCATCTTGGATGTACAAGACCGATAGAAGATTCATGTGACCATAAATTAGTGCAACAAGTATTCAAAAGAAAGGCTTAAGTTTAAGCAGCTTCTACAGATTCAGGATGTCCCGAAGTTATTTACAGTGAATGAAGTGTATTCACTGTCACAGTGTCAGAAACATAGTTGTCAATGTGTGCACAGCAAGCTCCCACAATCAACAACGTTCAAACAACTAGATAATCTACTTCAGCGAAGGTGATCAAGCAATAAATATTGGCCAGGTAGCTAAGAATGGCTCCCCCTCTCTTAGAATCCCTACAGTGCAGAAGGAGGCTATTCGGCCCATTGAGCTGCACCGACAATAAGCCCACCCAGGCCCCATCCCCATAATCCCATGTATTTACCCAGCTAATCCCCCTGACACTAAGGGTGAATTTAGCATAGCCAGTCAACCAAACCCACACAAATTTGGACTGTGGGAGGAAACCAGAGCACCTGGAGGAAACCCACGCAGACATGGGGAGAATGTGCAACCTCCACAAATCCAGTCACCCGAGGCCGGAATCAAATCCAGGTTCATGGCACAACGAGGCAAGGGTGTTAACCATCATGCAGCTTCTTAAAAGTAGTACTCATGGGATCTTCTGTTCAGCTTAGAAAGCAGACAGAGCTCATTTTAACAATTTATTCAAAAGGCAATAGGTAACGGTTCCACTGGTGCCCACCACGGTGGACGATTTCGGCACTTAAAATTGTTTGGGGAGAATTCCGGCCTTGATGTACTGGAGGGGGTCGATCTTCCAGCCTCAGAATACTGACGGAGATCCATCTTCATTATCAAGAGATCCACTTTCTCTCTTCAATGGTGGGTCAGTGAGGTTTGGTGACTTTGGCACCTGGATACCACGACAGAATGCACATCATTCAGTCCTGCCCAGCTACCGAATACGGCATATATAATCTGGGTGCACAATTAATGAGCTTAGGCTTGGTGTGTTTTCCTGCTAGTTGCCACAGCAGGAAACACTCTACTTTCCTACCCCGGCACTTAGTCTCAAAATGGAAGAATCCCGCCCCTCAACTCTGACCGTATTCGGTGGTTGGGCAGGACTGAATGATGTGTATTCTGCCGTGGTATCCAGGTGCCATATCGAAGTCACCGAATCTCACTGACCCACCATTGAAGAAAGAAGATGGACCTCTTGATAATGAGTATGGATCTCCATAAGTATTCTGAGGCTGAAAGATGGACCCACTCCAATACACCTAGGCCGGAATTCTCCCCCCAAAATTCTAAGCATCAAAATTGGCCGCCATGGTGGGCATCAGCAGAGCCGTTACCCATTGCCTTTAGAATTAATTGTTAAAATGAGCTCTGTCTGCTTTCTAAGGTGAACAGAAGCTCCCTCAGCGTTGCACTTTTGACTAAGATTTGTGTTGAAGTCCCTGGAGGGAACCCATAACATTTTGACTCTGTGATGAGTGTGCGAACACACTTTCAGCTGTCTAGAATCTAGGCCCGCTAATTTCTTCTCTTTCCAATCTTTTGACACTTTAAAAAACCTCCATCTGTTACCAAGTTTTTGATCAACTGTCCTAATAAGATCTTGATGCAGTTCTAGTGTCAAATGTTATTTAGTAACACTCCTGGCATGTCCTAGAATGTTTGATGTTATATAAATGTGTTACATAAATGCCAGCTGTTATTGGAGCAAGGAACATTCAACCTTTGTAAGAAAAGCATCAACATCATACCATCTTCTATTCTTTTAATGAGTCCCATCATAAAAGCTGGCATTGCAAGTCAGAAATTCATCATGTTGCAGCCATCACAAGGTCTGCACGATAATTAAAAATCATCCTATGGAACAGTCTGCGACAAAATGAAAATGAAAGATTCTATCATATATCACCAGTGCCAATACCTGGATAAAAGCCAATGTGGCACTTAAATGTATATATGGACAATTAAGAATTAAATACAATAATTCTAATCACAAAGATTAGCTTCAATAAAAAAAAATGTTAACACTGTCATTCTTACATAAGGCTTAGAGGAAATTCTGTAGGGCTGAAAGAAGTACACTTGATTTGAATCTTCAATTAGGTTTCAAAATGGAATAAAACTCTTGAAATCACTAATCGGACAACATAGGCATCTGTACTGCAGTTAGCCACTCTCAGTGAAGCATTTGTGAATCGCAAACTACAGTCCTCGGAAAGGTGGAATTTCTGGCAATATTCTTGCCTGAATGGACATGATTAGTGAACTAGACTCCACTTTTGATTAGGAAAACAGGAACACTTTGTGTTTGTGAACAAGTTCCAAAGATTTCCAGTTAATTCGGTGTAAGAAATCTGGCCATTCTGCAAAGCAAACATTGTCAGAGGCTACAGAAGGATCTAGATAGGCTGGAAATTTGGGCAAAGAAATGGCAGATGGAGTTCAATCCAGATAAATGCGAAGTGATGCATTTTGGTAGAACTAACGTAGGGGGGAGCTATACGATAAATGGCAGAACCATAAAGGGTGTAGATACGCAGAGGGACCTGGGTGTGCAAGTCCACAGATCCTTGAAGGTGATGTCACAGGTGGAGAAGGTAGTGAATAAGGCATATAGCATGCTTGCCTTTATAGGACGGGGCATAGAGTATAAAAGTTGGGGTCTGATGTTGCAGTTGTATAGAACGTTGGTTCGGCCGCATTTGGAATACTGCGCCCAGTTCTGGTCGCCACACTACCAGAAGGACGTGGAGGCTTTAGAGAGAGTGCAGAGGAGGTTTACCAGGATGTTGCCTGGTATGGAAGGGCTTAGTTATGAAGAGAGATTGGGTAAACTGGGGTTGTTCTCACTGAAAAGACGGAGGATGAGGGGTGACCTAATAGAGGTGTATAAAATTATGAAAGGCATAGATAGGGTGAACGGTGAGAAGCTTTTTCCCAGGTCGGTGGTGACGTTCACGAGGGGTCATAGGTTCAAGGTGAGGGGGGGATGGTTTAACACGGATATCAGAAGGACGTATTTTACACAGAGGGTGGTGGGGGCCTGGAATGCGCTGCTGGGCAAGGTGGTGGAGGCGGACACACTGGGAACATTTAAGACTTATCTAGATAGCCACATGAACGGAGTGGGAATGGAGGGATACAAAAGAATACTCCTCCATTTCCCCCTCCCCTCCTCCCACTACTCTCCTCAAGTCTCTGAATTTATAGGTTTAGGTGATCTGGAGACCTGACAACACTTCCATATCTTGTGCTCACTAATGTCGGAGGAGGGGTAGACTCTGTAGCTGCAGGCAAATTTTGTTGAATCACAAGTTGTTCTGGCGTTTCTTCCTCAGCTACAATGGAAAGCACCAGGCTGAAATTGCCAGTCATTGATCATGCCTGAGGGGCTGCTTTGCTCCACAGCACTGGCGTGGTCACTCTACTGGTCGATTATGGTATTGCATTCCCTGGCCTGGAATGTCGCTGTTTCTGTGCTTCACTAACTGGTCACTGGGGTTTACTTTGTACCACGGCTTGCTTTCTCTCTTCATTATGGTTCAGTGCTACAAACAGATTTCAAATCGCCGAACAATCTGGATGGCTTTCTCAACAGTTAGATCTTGGGGGCAGCACAGTGGCACAGTAGACAGCACTGCTGACTCACAGTGCCAGGGACCCAGGTTCGATTCCCAGCTTGGGTCACTGTCTGTGAGAAGTCTGCATGTTCTCCCCGTGTCTGCGTGGGTTTCCTCCCATGGTCCTAAAGACATGCTGGTTAGGTGCATTGGCCATGATAAAATTCTCCCTCAGTGTACCCGAACAGGTACCGGAGTGTGGCGACCAGGGGATTTTCACAGTGACTTTATTACAGTGTGAATGTAAGCCTATTTGTGACACTACTAAATAAACTTCACTTTAAAATAAACTTTATCTTTTCCTTCGCTTGAAGCATGTCTGAGAGTGTATCATCCACCACTCCGACAACTGTTCCATCCTGATTAGCTCAGATTTCACTTATCACAGCTTTCAGCCATTCTGTACAACTCATTAATGAAATAATCAACAGGTTCTCCCAGCTGCTGGACATCCATTAGATTTTGTAACTTCTGAGGTTGAAATAAGCATTAAATGACTCTAAAACGTCATCAGATTTTGCAGATGATTTGTTGATTCCTTGCCTTGATACATCATTGTTTATCAGGTCTACTGAATAAAGCAGCTTGTGAACTTCTTCAGCTTCTGTCTTTTTATCCAGACTTGATGCAATCATGTATAGAACATAGAACAGTACAGCACAGAACAGGCCCTTCGGCCCACGATGTTGTGCCGACCTTCATCTGAAACCAAGATCAAGCTATCCCACTCCCTACCATCCTGGTGTGCTCCATGTGCCTATCCAATAACCGCTTAAATGTTCCTAAAGTGTCTGACTCCACTATCACTGCAGGCAGTCCATTCCACACCCCAACCACTCTCTGCGTGAAGAACCTACCTCTGATATCCTTCCTATATCTCCCACCATGAACCCTATAGTTATGCCCCCTTGTAATAGCTCCATCCACCCGAGGAAATAGTCTTTGAACGTTCACTCGATGTATCTAAGGAATCTCTTTCTCTAGAGTCCTCATTGTTATGATTGATCTGGGCTTTGGATAAGTCAAATTTGATCCGGAAGAGGGAGCAGCACATTGGCAAGTACTGCTGCCTCACAGCGCCAGGAACCTGGGTTCGATTCCTGGCTTGGGTCACTGTCTGTGCAGAGTCTGCATTGTGTCAGTGTGGGTTTCCTCCGGGTGTTCCGGTTTCCTCCCACAGTCTGAAAGACATGCTGGTTAAGTGAATTGGCCATGCTAAATTCTCCCTCAGTGTACCCAAACAGGCACTGAAGTGTGGTGACTGGGGGATTTTCACAGTAACTTCATTGCAGTGTTAATGTAAACCTAGTTGTGACACTAATAAATAAACTTTTAAACTTCTGATCCATGGTTAAAATATATAAATTCCAGGTTCAGCTTTAAGAGGTTTTGAAAAATCTCAGATGGTGCCGCCATTCGCATCTTCACAAAGAGCTTGCCGATTTTGGTGGGCTCCCACAGTAATGGCACTTGTGATTTCAACGTTTTAGATTCTTTCAATAATGCCTGCCTGGGTCGATCGAATAGGATCTTCCCCTCAACAGCGCAATGTTCTCAGATCTTGATAAAAGCTCTCAGCTTTTGCTGGGGCTTGTTAAACTGCCGACTCAGTTGTGATTATTTTTTTTCCTTTAGTCAGAGCGAGCGACCTCAGCTATGACCAGGCTCTGACTCAGGAATCATGTTCCAATGACTTTAATTTAAATGGCATTTTCCGACCATTGCAGAAATTCACTTTTTTTTCAGGACTTGTGTTTTCCAGGAATTTTAAAGTTTTAGCTCACCCCTGCTAGGTCTGCTTACTCTGCACATTCCGAATATTAAAGCTGGACTTCCATGGGATTCAATGCAGTCTTCTGCGGCAGTGAGGAATTTAATTTCTGCCTTCAGCTTCCAAGCTTCTCTTTGCAGCTTTTCATAGAATCCCTACAGTACAGAAAGGCCATTTGGCCCATTGGGGCTGCACTGACCCTCCGACAGGGCATCCCTCCCAGGTCCACCCCCGCCCCATTCCCTTAACCTCATGTATTTATCCCACTAATTCCTCTAACCTACACATCTTGGGAGACTAAGGGGCAATTTAGCATGGCCAAGCTACTGCACCTGCAGATCTTTGGACTGTGGGAGGAAACTGAAGCACGCAGAGGAAATCCACGTGGACACGGGGAGAATGTGCAAACTCCACAGTCACCCAAGGCTTGAATCGAAGTTGGTCCCCTGGTGCTGTGAGGCAACAGTGCTAATCACTGTGCCATCATGCCTCCCGGCGATTTCCTGCTGCACTTTTGTCTTTCAAGCTTTTCTTCAGGTTCGAATCCTTCTTCGGCTTTTCCAGGATTTAATTTTTTTTCTTGCAGTCTCTATGATCTTTTGGGTTGGGCATGTACTACCACCATGTTGTCAGGTGTTGGGGATAATTTGGTACTCTTAAGGTATTTGCGGTTTTAGACGGCTCCATATTAAGTATTTATTAACCAGCAGAAACTATATACATAGATACAGTAAAGGTTCAAGCTCGGAGCTGTCTCCATGCTTACTTCTGCACACGACTCTGTCCAACATTAACTACACTGACCCCGAGGTGAAGATCATGAGTCCTGTTGCATCACTGTGTGGGTGCTACTGTATTCAGTTCCACGTTACCCCTTTAGGTGCAGACCATTATGGTACATAAGACATAGATGAGGTGCACATGAACTTTCATGATTTCTTTCACAAGCTATCACACTGCCAACCAAAGGAAAAGATTAAAGAGCATGGAAATAAGGAAGGGTGGTTAATTGGATACAAAGTGTAGACATTGAGGGCAATTTTTCAGAGTACTTAGAATTGGGACACAGGGCTTTACTCTGGGGTTGCTTCTGTGCAATGCATGCACCAAGAAATTGGTAATAAGCCCGGGAGTCACCATGACCACATTTGTACATTTTACTAAAATATATGAGGCAAAGTAAATAATTGAAGTCCAAAATAAATTACAAAGGTATCATAGAGTCACAGAGATTTACAGCATGGAAACTGGTGCGAAGACAATAATCTCTCCCTCATTGTCAACAAAACGAAGGAGATTGTCATCGACTTCAGGAAGCATAGTGGAGAACATGCCCCTGTCTACATCAATGGGGACCAAGTAGAAATGGCCGAAAGCTTCAGGTTTTTAGGTGCCCAGATCACCAGCAGCCTGTCCTGGTCCCTATCGTTAAGAAAGCCCACCAACGCCTCTATTTTCTCAGAAGACAAAGGAAATTTGCCATATTAGCTATGACTCTCACCAGCTTTTACAGATGCACCACAGAAAGCATTCTTTCTGGTTGTATCACAGCTTGGTATGTGATGCACTATCAATAAGGCGAAAGACTACCGATATGCCAATATAAGTGTAGGCTTTTATTCACAACAGAATCAGGAGCAGATCCCAACAATTAACCGACCTGGACTGAACAAGGGGGAGGAGACAGCCACCTTTATACTAGGTGCTGAGGGGAGGAACCAAACTGGAAGGGGATGTGTCCAGGTATGACAAACACACACAACGGTGGTCCATATAGGACAAAGGCACAACTGAGGTCCACCACAGTATGGCTCCTGCTCTGCCCAAGACCGCAAGAAACTATAAAGGGTCGTGAATGAAGCCTAGTCCATCACTCAAACCAGCCTCCCATCCATTGACTCTGTCTACACTTCCCGCTGCCTCAGAAAAGCAGCCAGCATAATTAAGGACCCCACGTACCCTGGACATGCTCTTTTCCACCTTCTACCGTCAGGAAAAAGATACAAAAAAGTCGGAGGTCAAGTACCAACTGACTCAAGAACAGCTTCTTCCCTGCTGCCATCAGACTCTTGAATGGACCTACCTTGCATCAAGTTGATCTTTCTCTACACCCTAGCTATAAATGTAACCCTACATTCTGCACTCCCTCCTTTCCTTCCCTATGTATGGTATGTTTTGTCTGTATAATGTACAAGAAACAATACTTTTCACTGTATATTAATACTTGCGACAATAATAAATCAAATCAAGGAAACAGCCCCTTCGGCCCAAATTGTCCATGTTTTTAACCACTAAGCTAGTCCCAATTAGCTGCATTTGGCCCATATCCTTCTATACCCATCTTACCCATGTAACTGTCTAAATGCCTTTTAAAAGACAAAATTGTACTCGCCTCTACTACTACCTTTGGCAGCTCCTTCCAAACACTCATCACCCTCTGTGAAAAATTGCCCCTCTGGACCCTTCTGTATCTCTCCCCTCTCGCCTTAAACCTATGCCCTCTAGTTTTAGACTCCCCTACCTTTGGGAAAAGATGTTGAATATCTACCTTATCTATGCCCTTCGTTATTTTATAGACATCTATAAGATCACCTAAGCACCCATAAGCCTCTTATGTTCCAGAGAAATATATCCCAGTTCTATCCAGTCTCCCCTTATAACTTAAACCATCAAGTCCTGGTAGCATCCTGGTAGATCTTTTCTACACTCTTTCTAGTTTACTAATATCCTTTCTACAATAAGGTGACCAGAACTGTACACAGTATTCCAAGTGTGGCCTTACCAATGTCTTGTACAACAAGATGTCCCAACTCCTGTATTCAATTTTCTGACCAATGAAACCAAGCATACCGAATGCCTTCTCCACCACCTTGTCCACCTGTGACTCCACTTTCAAGGAGCTATGAACCTGTACTCCTAGATCTCTTTGTTCTATAACTCTCCCCAACACCCTACCATTAACTGAGTAGGTCCTGCCCCGATTTGATCAACCAAATCACCTCACATTTATCTAAATTAAACTCCATTTGCCATTCATCGGCCCACTGGCCCAATTAATCAAGATCCTGTTGCAATCCTAGATAGTCTTCTTCACTGTCCACTATGCTACCGATCTTGGTGTCATCTGCAAATTTACCAACCATACCTCCTAAATTCTCATCCGAATCATTAATATAAATAACAAATAACAATGGACCCAGCACCGATCCCTGAGGCACACCACTGACCACAGACCTCCAGTTTGAAAAGCAACCCTCTACAACCACCCTCTGTTTTCTGTCGTCAAGCCAATTTTATATCCAACTGGCTACCTCACCCTGGATCTGGTAAGATTTAATCTTATGCAACAACCTACCATGTGGTACCTTGTCAAAGGCCTTGCTAAATTCCATGTAGACAACTTCGACTGCACTGCCCTCATCTACCTTCTTGGATTACCCCTTCAAAGAACTCAATTAAATTCGTGAGACATGATTTTCCACACAAAGCCATGCTGACTGTCCCTAATCAGTCCTTGCCTCTCTAAATGTCTATAGATCCTGTCCCTCAGAAAACCTTCTAATAACTTACCCACTAAAGACGTTAGGCTCACCGGTCTGTAGCTCCCAAGCTTTTCCCTGCAGCCCTTCTTAAATAAAGGCACAACATTTGCCACCCTCCGATCTTCAGGCACCTCACCTGTGGCTGTCGATGATACAAATATCTCTGCTATGGGACCTGCAATTTCCTCCCTAGCCTCCCACAATGTCCTGGGATACACTTAAGACCATAAGACCATAAGACCATAAGACATAGGAGCGGAAGTAAGGCCATTCGGCCCATCGAGTCCACTCCACCATTCAATCATGGTTGATTTCAACTCCATTTACCCGCTCTCTCCCCATAGCCCTTAATTCCTCGAGAAATCAAGAATTTATCAATTTCTGTCTTGAAGACGCTCAACGTCTCGGCCTCCACAGCCCTCTGTGGCAATGAATTCCACAGACCCACCACTCTCTGGCTGAAGAAATTTCTCCTCATCTCTGTTCTAAAGTGACTCCCTTTTATTCTAAGGCTGTGCCCCCGCGTCCTAGTCTCCCCTGTTAATGGAAACAACTTCCCTACGTCCATCCTATCTAAGCCGTTCATTATCTTGTAAGTTTCTATCAGGTCCCAGGGATTTATCTACCTTGATGCGCTTTAAGACTTCCAGCACCTCCTTCTCTGTAATACGTACACTCCTCAAGACATCACTATTTATTTCTCCAAGTTCCCTAACATCCATGCCTTTCTCAACAGTAAATACCGATAAGAAATATTCATTTAGGATTTCACCAATCTCTTGTGGATCCACACATAGATGACCTTGTTGATCCTTAAGAGGCCCTACTCTCTCCCTAGTTATTCTTTTGCCCTTTATTGGCAAAGATGGCTGAAAGGACAAAAAAAAGGGGAATTATACATCATTAAATGTGAGATTGCTATATCTTGGTGCAAAAAATGGGGAATGGATGGGTTGGGTGATATGGAGGGATTTCAGGTTCAAAGTTCATGAGACAAAACTACAACTCGTGTGAATAAGGTCACAACATTAGCGAAATAGTGGAGAGGTACAGAATATAGAAGTCATGATGCATGGGAGGACAGAAGTGCATTTTAAATTGAGACATATTTGACAGTGGGAACTATTCTTGGAGAGAAAACATATGTAGCCTCAATCTACTTTCTTTCCCTTGGCATTGCAGACTGAATCATTACAAAAGCAATGCATGATAGATAGGGGCCCTGTCAATTTAATACACAACATCTATCTTCATTAGATACGGCTAGTCACTTTCATTTTTGCTTACTGGAGGTTTAGATTATCTGGGAGGGAATCCACATTCCTCATGGATGCCTGGGAATTCAATCAAGGGCTTGTCTGCCCCGTTGTTAGGCTAGACTATCCTGCTTACTTTCACAGGGGAAGTGCTGATCTGAATGTTTCAGACACGTGTAATCGCAGCTAATCACCAGATTATCAGCACTTGTTTTCCTCCACAAAACACTAAATCGGCTGCCACTGTTTATTCTGATGGATAAGTGGAAGTACTGAGGGGCAACCTGGATCTGAAGCAACGCAGACTCTGCAGAGTGTGTGGGGCAAGGCCGAGGCTCCACACAGAATTTGTGGGGGGCATGTAGAGGGTGGTTGATGGCCTCCTTCATACTCAGGCTGTTTCCTGGTTCACTCAGACGTATAAAAAAATAATGCCGACAAAATCCATGATGGTTAGACAAAACCATAGAATTCCTACAGTGCTGAATTAATTGACAGTGAAGCAAAGTCCAAGGCAGCAACAAGTACAGTATTTTATTTCAATAAGCACAGCCATTGTGTTCACTTCATTGATCTTGAATGCAGGAGCAATTAAGCACTGACTGGACAACAATGGGCAACTTTGTCAGCATGCCATACCACCATATTCCGACAGCCAGACTAATAAAGCAAGGCACTGTACTTGTTTTTAAAAGAAGCCACAAATACAGGAACTCTGAAATCATAAAAAAAACAAATGATTGGAAATGCACATGTCTGTAATCAACTGAAGAGTGGTAAAATAGATTTTAATTGCTGATCCTTCATCAGCATTCAGTCAGTTCTAACAAAAAAAACCTAGCCAGCTCAAATACTATTCTGATCATTAGGGAGGCACGGTGGCACAGTGGTTAGCACTGCTGCCTCACAGCATCAGGGACCCAGGTTCAATTCTGGCCTCGGGTCACATCTGCGTGGAGTTTGCACTTTTCCCAATGTCTGTGTGGGTTTGCTCCGGTTTGCTCCCAAAGATGTGCGGGCTAGGTTGATTGGCCATGATAAGTTGCCCCTTAGTGTCAGGGGGGTTGGTAGGGTAAATACTTGGGATTACTGCAATAGGACCTGGGTGGTTTTGTTGTCGGTGCAGGCTCAATGGGCCGAATGGTCTCCTTCGGTACTGTCGGGATTCTATGATTAAAGAAAATTGGTTAATGGATTGCTGTCTTTAAATTATGGACGCTCACTTCAGGCATTTCATAACAGGATTGAACAAAGTCTAATTACAGACCAAAAACTCTATTTATGAAAATATGTTTGCCTCATGTATCAATTCTAAAGTATGTGAGCATTAGAAACAGAAGGCCATTCAGCCCCTTGAACCTGTTCCACCATTCTATTGGATCACAGTTGATCTATGCACCTAGTCTATCTACTTGATTTTGTTCCACATTCCTTGACACCCCGACTCATTCCAAGCTTATAAATCTCAATAGGCCCAGTTTCCACAATATTTTGAGGCATTTCCATCCTGATTTCGTTTTGGAATAACTTGGCTCCAAATTTTAAGATTACTGTCTCTGGTTATTAATGCCTTGCCCTTGGGCAGAGTTCTATGGCCTTGTTGTGACAGGAATGGGGGCATAAAATGCGGTGAGCCATCCAAAATGTCCATGGACTTTGGTGGGACCATAAAATCCCGCCAGCGTAAAGTTCCACCCATTGATTCTCTATTTCTACATGATTGAATCCTTCAATTATTATAAACATCTCCAAAGGAAACAGATAGACAGTTTCACCTTTGAATGGAAACAGATGTACACACACAGCAATTCCTTGCAAGCTACACCCCTAAATCGCTACAGCAATAGCACCTCAGGGATGCAGCATCCTCGTTCATTCAGCAATGCACAAACATTATGGGTAGAGGGAGATATCAGGAAGTCTAGAATTTAACCATAAACTTGAAGTGAAAGTCAGGTAATACCACAGAGTGACTGAATTTCTGTGCATAAATCTCTGGTTTCAAAGAGTTTTTAAAACGTTTTGCGCTATGTTCACAATCGCACATTATTTGGTGCGCATGAGAAGCATGCAGCCATGTAACTCGTATTCATTATTCTCTTGATTTGCACCATGTTAATTGAGGTTATTTAAAATAGACTGGGTCACATCAGGAAATTGAGTTAGGGAGGGAGAAAAAAATGTTTGTGGGTTTTCAATCCCAATAAACCACAAAACGATTTGATGCAATATCGTCCAGTAACGTATCCAGTGTACTAACAGTGAGGTCAGAAGTTCAAATCTCAGCATAGCTAGCTGTAAATTTAGAAAGCAGACAACAGAGAAAAGCCCCCACAAATGCAGTAAGAATCTTCAGAGAAAGGATCCTTCTGCCCCTAAACAGTCAGTTGACTTCAACGCACAGGACATGACTGTTGCAAGAGTAACTAGTTCAGTGTTACTCACATCCAGAGAATGTGAATGTGCTGAGAATGTTTAAAAAAGACAGCCCTTCAGTCCCAGAGCGAGGACATATTAAAATAGAGAGTCAGTAATTCATTTAGATTGCACAGATAAAAGTTACATTTTGACATACACAATGGGTGGGATTCCCCGCCCCCCCGGGCCCAAAGACTGGAAATTTCCACCCAAGGCCAAGTGACCTTTACATGATCCACCAAATTTTACCCGCTACAACTCTCGTGGCAGGAGAATTCTAGCCTACGTATCTTACCATAAAATTGCAGCATAAAAGTTGACCTTGTGTACAAGATGACCCCATTTTTCCAGCCCTAAAAATCATGTTTTTGCACATTCGTCAACCCACCTTCTCAGCCACAATATGCTACAATCATGTACATCATAGAATCCCTATAGTACAGAAGGAGGCCATTTGATACTGACGACAACTCCACGCAGGCCCTATTCTCATAACCCCACACATTTACCTTGCTAATCCCCCTGACACTAAGGGGCAATTTATCATGGCCAATCAACCCAACCCGCACATCTTTGGACTGTGGGAGGAAACCGGAGCACCCTGAGGAAACACAAGCAGGCATGGGGAGAATGTGCAAACTCCACACAGACTGTGACCCGAGGCCGGGAATTGAACCTGGTTCCCTGGCGCTGTGAGGCAGCAGTGCTAACCACTGTGCCACCGTAATAGTCAGCCTCACCTTTTCTCTCCACAATTGCATGTTTTACATACCTTCTAACCAGGCACAAGGGATCAAGCAGGTGACATGGGTTTGTGTGTGCGTGTACATGTGTATGTGCGTGCATGTGTGTCTGTGCGTGTATTGGCGGGGGGCAGAAAATCACTTTGAACGTTGATGTAGACCGATTATAGACAAGTGGTTAGAAATGGTGTCAATTATTACCAGATGCTTGTAGTCGTCTCTGTTCAATGTGCTAAGTGGCCGGGTCTTGAATTTCATGGAACGTTTATGAAGTGTGAACCCTACTTTCTGTCACTTAGTAAAATAAGATGGTTCAGTCACAGAACAGAATTATGTCTGTGCAGAGAATATACTTTAGTTAAACAAGTATTTTGAGATACACCAGTAAAATTCATCATTTTTAATTCTAAAACTACAGTTCAGTCGGTTTGACTGGTCCATTGCTGAGGGAACATGCAATCCTTGCATATAAGAACATAAGAAATAGGAGCAGGAGTAGGCCATCTAGCCCCTCGAGCCTGCCCCGCCATTCAATAAGATCATGGCTGATCTGACGTGGATCAGTACCACTTACCCGCCTGATCCCCATAACCCTTAATTCCCTTACCGCTCAGGAATCCATCCATCCGCGCTTTAAACATATTCAGCGAGGTAGCCTCCACCACCTCAGTGGGCAGAGAATTCCAGAGATTCACCACCCTCTGGGAGAAGAAGTTCCTCCTCAACTCTGTCTTAAACCGACCCCCCTTTATTTTGAGGCTGTGTCCTCTAGTTTTAACTTCCTTACTAAGTGGAAAGAATCTCTCCGCCTCCACCCTATCCAGCCCCCGCATTATCTTATAAGTCTCCATAAGATCCCCCCTCATCCTCCTAAACTCCAACGAGTACAAACCCAATCTCCTCAGCCTCTCCTCATAATCCAAACCCCTCATCTCCGGTATCAACCTGGTGAACCTTCTCTGCACTCCCTCCAATGCCAATATATCCTTCCTCATATAAGGGGACCAATACTGCACACAGTATTCCAGCTGCGGCCTCACCAATGCCCTGTACAGGTGCATCAAGACATCCCTGCTTTTATATTCTATCCCCCTCGCAATATAGGCCAACATCCCATTTGCCTTCTTGATCACCTGTTGTACCTGCAGACTGGGCTTTTGCGTCTCATGCACAAGGACCCCCAGGTCCCTTTGCACGGTAGCATGTTTTAATTTGTTTCCATTGAGATAGTAATCCCATTTGTTATTATTTCCTCCAAAGTGTAATTTGTTATTATTTCCTCCAAAGTGTATAACCTCGCATTTCTCAACGTTATACTCCATTTGCCATATCCTCGCCCACTCACTCAGCCTGTCCAAATCTCTCTGCAGATCTTCTCCGTCCTCCACACGATTCACTTTTCCACTTATCTTTGTGTCGTCTGCAAACTTCGTTACCCGACACTCCGTCCCCTCCTCCAGATCATCTATATAAATGGTAAACAGTTGCGGCCCGAGTACCGATCCCTGCGGCACGCCACTAGTTACCTTCCTCCAACCAGAAAAACACCCATTTATTCCGACTCTTTGCTTCCTGTCGGATAGCCAGTCCCCAATCCACTTTAACACACTACCCCCAACTCCGTGTGCCCTAATCTTCTTCAGTAGCCTTTTATGGGGCACCTTATCAAACGCCTTTTGGAAATCCAAAAACACCGCATCCACCGGTTCTCCTCCATCAACCGCCCTCGTCACATCTTCATAAAAATCCAACATGTTCGTCAAGCACGACTTTCCCCTCATGAATCCATGCTGCGTCTGATTGATCGAACCATTTCTATCCAGATGCCCTGCTATCTCCTCTTTAATAATGGATTCCAGCATTTTCCCTACTACAGACGTTAAGCTGACCGGCCTATAGTTACCCGCCTTTTGTCTCCTTCCTTTTTTAAACAGCGGCGTAACATTAGCCGTTTTCCAATCAACCGGCACTACCCCAGAATGCAACGAGTTTTGATAAATAATCACTAACGCATCCACTATTACCTCTGACATTTCTTTCAATACCCTGGGATGCATTCCATCCGGACCCGGGGACTTGTCTACCTTCAGTCCCATTAGTCTACCCAGCACTGCCTCTCTGGTAACATTAATTGTATTAAGTATTTCTCCTGCTGCCAACCCTCTATCGTTAATATTTGGCAAACTATTTGTGTCCTCCACCGTGAAGACCGACACAAAAAACTTATTTAAAGACTCAGCCATATCCTCATTTCCCACTATTATCTCCCCCCTCTCGTCCTCCAAGGGTCCAACATTCACTCTAGCCACTCTATTCCTTTTTATATATTTATAAAAACTTTTACTATCATTTTTTATATTAATTGCTAGCCTAGCTTCATAGTCTATCCTTCCTTTCTTTATCGCTTTCTTAGTCTCTCTTTGTTGTTTCTTAAATTTTTCCCAATCACTTGTTTCTCCACTATTTTTGGCCACCCTGTACGCAGCTGTTTTTATTTTAATACTCTCCTTTATTTCCTTCGTTATCCACGGCTGGTTCTCCCTTTTCTTACAATCCTTGTTTTTTGCTGGAATATATTTTTGCTGAGAACTGAAAAGGATCTCCTTAAAAATCCTCCACTGTTCCTCAGCTATCCTACCTGCCAGCCTGCTCTCCCAGTCTACCTTAGCCAATTCATCCCTCATCCTATCATATTTCCCTCTGTTCAAACAGAGGACACTGGTTTGAGACCAAACTTTCTCCTCTTCCATCTGAATCAGAAATTCGACCATATTGTGGTCACTAGACCCAAGAGGGTCCTTCACAATAAGATCCTTAATTCTACCTACCTCGTTACACAATACCAGATCCAAAATAGCTCGTTCCCTCGTCGGTTCCGTAACATGCTGTTCAAGGAAACTATCCCGACAGCATTCTAAGAACTCTTCCTCCATTCCACCCTTACCGACTTGTGTCTGCCAGTCAATGTGCATGTTGAAGTCCCCCATGATTATTGCCGTTCCGTTTTTACACGCATCCCTTATCTGCTTGTTTATAGCCCTCCCTACCTCAACATTATTATTTGGGGGCCTATATACCACACCTACTAGTGTGGTATGTAACACAGTTATTGAATCACAGCTTTCAGAGACTATAATGTGTCAGCGAAAACAATCCAAGTGTAGCAACTGTATTTTATAGTCACAAGAAAACTTTAAACCATTTACAAGCTGGGGGAGGGTTCTTTGGGATATGTAGAAAGTGCAAGAATGTGGGATCGGAACTCTAAATGGGTCAGCGGGTAAGTGTATCACCCAGTGTGGTAGCAAAGCACGCAGATCAATGTCCCAAGTTTGCATCCCAGTCTGTGCTAAGTCAGCAGGTCTCAAACCCAGAAGAATGGTGGGGCATAATATTTAGCCTCAACATCTCCAGGCAAGAAAGGAGGGAAATAACAAGACAGGAAAATTCCTGGCTCCGCAAACCCGACTTGGGACCCGGATAGTCGGATTTTCATTCTGGGAGAGCGGGTGAGTGCTAACAGAGTCAGGCCTATTTCTCTGGAAATGGTGCAGAGACAGTCAGAGGGGCGATGGGGTGTGGAGGCAGACTGGGCAAAAGGGCTGCCTCGGTTTTCCAGGATCTCCTCCCAGTTGTTTAAAAGACTGTAAAATGAAAATCAGCCCTTTACCCTCCACTCCTCATGCCCCATCCATGCCAACTCATGCCCACATACAACCTCCTATACATTCCCATGACCTATTTACAGCCCATAGCCAACAGTGCCTACTCATGCCAACCCATGCCCCCTTTGCCCGTCCATTTTCCACGTCAACCCTCCCAGTATTCACTATCAGCAGTCCTCAGGGCCCATTCTGAGATGAAATAAAATAAAGTCCTTAATGTCAATTGTAGACTTTATCTAAAAAAAAGTAATTGATAAAAACCCATTAAATAAGTGTAAATTCCTTCAAATACTTAATCACTTATGAAAACAAACATTTCATTTAAGCACGTAATCCCACGTTCTTAAAAGACACATTGTACTCATAGCCCCACATCAAAGACTTGGAGCTGCCAATCAAATTGTGAATTTACAATTCCCCAATGTGATAATTACAGGTCATGGAATAAGTCATGCGTCACTAATCCTATAATGGAAATCCTGAAGATTGTGTTCGCAGACAGCGAATGAAATTGCAAATACTGATTTACTTTCAACTGCAGAATGGTTTCTTTTCAAAAATTTAAAGAGCTTGGGGAATTAAATGCCTTGACAGTTCCACTGAGTCCATTTTTAAACACATTTATTTCTACGTTTAACAATTCCAAAGTGGCACCCGGACCTCAACAGAAGGAATAATTTATCTCCAAAATACTCCAGCAGCTTTAGACATTTTGCTCAAATGTACAAAGTTCACGAGTTGTATTTTGGTCATTCCAGTCATGAAAATCGTACCCGTTGGAAGGCTGCTGCATTTTTACACATCTCTGAACCACGGATGTGCAAATCTCAACCCGCCCCTGTTAGCTCATGGTGAAAGTAGTGGGTCCTGGGTTCGGCTGGGTGGGACTTAGGGAATCCGGTGCCATTTTGACCAAGGCGCACTGCTCTTACATCCCTGCAAAAGCTTGGGCCAAAGTCGGCCAGGTTTCCCACTTCTTCTGGAAAAGGATACGCGCGCTGTGTGAAAACAGGTTCTGGACTTGACTGTGATGAAACTTCTAACACTATTGCCATTGGTCAAGACCTCATTGATGAATGGCCACTTGGACAGGGAATTGGAAGGCTTCTGAAGGTAGGCCAACATAGATCCCTGGCTTCTGGAGAGGCAAAAGGGATAACATTCAGGGTTAAGGAATAGAACATTATCTACAAGGCATGCATAATTGAAAGTGTATTAGAAGAAAGTAAGTCACAGCGAATATCATCTTGGCTTAGTAACCAATATTTAACTGTCAGCTTTGATTAGCTGGTAGCAAGCTTCCCTGGTTTCCAGCTGACATGTGGGCCAGCTTTGCAATCTAACAGCAGCATTGTTGGAGATGCCAACCTTCTGATCTCATGTTAAGCCAGAGACCCCGACTGATTTCTTTGGCTCAGTGAATGTTAAAAATGTATATTTTTTAATCAATGTATGAGCTGTGGGCACCATTGGCTGGGCCAGCATTCATTGCCCATCCATAATTGCCCTCAGATGGTGGTGGTGAGCTGGCTCCAACTGCTAAAGCTCCTGTGGTGTAGATAGTACTGTTAGCAAGGAAGTTCCAGGATTTTGACCCTGCGACAGTAAAATAATGACAATATATTTCCAAGTCAGGATGATGAATGATTTATTGACACATGTATTCGGATACAATGAAAAGTATTTCGGATTTACGAAGCGGAAATCATGCTTGACAAATCTGTTGGAATTCTTTGAAAATGTAACTAGTAGAATTGACAAGGAGGAACCAGTCGATGTGGTATATTTGGACTTTCAGAAAGCGTTTAACAAACCCCGCATAAGAGATTATCGTGTAAGATCAAAGTGCATAAGATTGGGGGAAGTGTACTGCGATGGATAGAAAACTGGTTGGCAGAGAGGAAACAAAGAATAGGAATTAATGGCTGCTTTTCAAATTGGCAGGCAGTAACTAGTGGGGTGCCACAGGGATCGGTGCTGGGACCCCAACTATTCACAATATATATTAATGATTTGAATGAGGGAATAAAACCTAACATCTCAAAGTTTGCAGATGATACCAAGTTGGGTGGGAGGGTGAACTGTGACGAGGATGCAGAGATCCTTCAGAATGATCTGGACAGGTTGGGTGAGTGGGCAAATCAATGGCAGATGCAGTATAATTTGGATAAAAGTGAGGTTATTCACTTTGGAAGCAAAATAAGAAGGCAGATTACTACCTGAATGGCTGTAAATTGGGAGAGGGGAGTGTGCAGTGGGACCTGGGTGTCCTTGTGCATCAGTCACTGAAGGTAAACATGCAGGTGCAGCAGGCAGTAAAGAAGGCAAATGGCATGTTGGTCTTCATTGCGAGAGGTTTCGAGTACAGGAGCAGGGATGTGTTGCTGCAATTATACAGGACCCTGGTGAGGCCACACCTAGAGTATTAATTGCAGTTTTGGTCTCCTTTTCTGAGGAAGGATGTTCTTGCTCTCAAGAGAGTGCAGTGAAGATTTACCAGGCTGATTCCGGGGATGGCAGGACTGATGTATGAGGAGAGATTGACTGGGCTAGAATTGTTTTCGCTGGAGTTTGGACAAATGAGGGGGGATCTCATAGAGACTTATAAAATACTAGCAGGACTAGACAGGGTAGATGCAGGGAAGATATTCCCGATGGTGGGGGGAGTCCAGAACCAGGGGTCACAGTCTGAGGATTCAGGGTAGACCATTTAGAACAGAGGTGAGGCATTTCTCTACCCAAAGAGTGGTGAGCCTGTGAAATTCATTACCACAGGAAATAGTTGATGCCAAAACATTGAATGTATTCAAGAGGTGGCTGGATATAGCACTTGGGGCAAATGGAATCAAAGGTTATGGGGAAAAGGTAGGATTAGGCTATTGAATTGGATGATCAGCCATGATCATAATGTATGGCGGAGCAGGCTCGAATGGACTCCTCCCACTCCTATCTTCTATGTTTCTATGTTTCTTGCAAGCTATATAGACAAAACTGTTCATGGAGTACATAGGGGAGGTTGAAAGAAGAGAGTGCAGAATGTAGTGTTACAGTCATAGCTAGGGTGTAGAGAAAGACCAACTTAATATATGGTAAGTCCATTCAAAAGTCTGATGGCAGCAGGGAAGAAGCTTGAGTTGGTTGGTACGTGTTTTCAGGCTTTTATATCCTTTTCCCGATGGAAGGTGGAAGAGAGTATGTTCGGGGTGTGTGGGGGCCTTATTTATGCTGGCTGCTTTTCTGAGGCATCAGGAAGTGTTGGGAGGCTGGTTTGTGTGATGGACTGGGCTTAGTTCACGACTCTTTGTAGTTTCTTGCGGGCTTGGTCAGAGCAGGAACCATACCAAATTGCGCTACATCCTCCAGATATTTCTATGGTCCCCTAGAGTCCTCAACCAGGTCCCCGTGATCCCACCTACAACTGCTGAAAGGGGCTACAACGCATCTCTACAACGATATACTTTCAGAGAATATTCATTAGTAATTTTGAAGTTCTCTAGAAGGCAAAATTGGTAGATACAAGTTTGGTTCTGCTCTCCTTACTGCTTGAAATCTTAATTTCTAACGCCGTAGTACAACTGCCAAAATTGACCATTGTTTCGCTTGCTGTCTGCATCCTGCTAACTACTCTTTACCCAACTTCTCGCCCCAAGAGAAGCTTTGTTCCTATTAGAATGTGTGTGTTTCGATTGAGAAGACCTTTGTGGTAGGGTGAGAATTTTATTCAATTCAAAGCATGGACACCAAGATGAAATTGATAAAGCTGTAAACACTTCTTCTTGGGACACGCATGTCCATTAAAAGCAGTACCACTTCCCACTTCAATGTCACAACTTGATTTGATAGCCAATTTTAAAGAAAATTCATTCATGAGACATGGACGTCGCTGGCAGGCCAGCATTTAAACAGGATGTGTCATTTTGACCCTGCACTGTTTAATATAAAATTATACAGCTTCAAATCAGATACTCACAATTCACAGGACACCACGGCACCATCACTGGCACCACTGATCCTTGTTGTAAGAACCTGAATCTTTCTTGTTGGTCAAGTTTGAAGGAAATGTTATGAACAGAGCAGGTAACATTATTCAGCTATTCGCCAAATACTCCCACTTGCTAAATAAAAAACTTACATCTTTTGTTCCGCCTTTTAAAAGCAAACATTTGTTTGCACACAGGTTAATTGGATTTGAATGAACTGTTAGATTTTTCTTGGTGCCGTGCTATAGATCCAAATACTAGTATTGCTGCCTGCAATTATACATAAAACAAAAGCACATTTACTGTTGTATAGAAATAAAACAAGTGATAAATTTTCCAAAGCAGCTTAGCAGTACAAGTGCTCTTGTGACAATTTACTCCCACTGAGGGGAGACCTGCCTTTAGATGTATCTAGCATAATCTGTCCAAGTTCTTTCAATCCCAGTAGCACAAAGGCCAGTTCACCTACGCTTCCAAACTGGAAACAAGAGGCAGCTGCACAAGCCCATGGGAGTTTGAAGGAAATGAAAATTTCATACCTTCACAAAGTGGCTCGCAATATCCTTTAGCTAATAGTGGGCTTAATTAAATCCAACAACCTATAATGAGCCAACAATTGACCTACAGTTCCTCAGCTTGACCCAACTCCTCCTAATTCTTTAGAGGAAACAAGCACTAATCCCTTCAATTTACTTCTCATCCCTTGCAATTTCGCAAGCGACCTGTCACATAGACCTGGTATTGAGATGCGAGGACATATTCCTTAAGGTTCAAGCTTGAATCAGGTAACACGTACTATTATTGTACTCTATTCTCCTAACTATAGAAGTTGGAATTTTATTTGTTTATGGTGTTGTAGGGAAATATCCCTTACCAGTGCAGAATAGACGTTGAGTCGCAAATCAAGGTTCAAAGCGTGTCTTTATTGTACAATTACTGGGATCCCAGGGAGACCCCCGTAGCCAGCTCAGAAACAGTGGCTTGGCCACGTTGATCTCAATTGGATTACATCAGCCCTGGATCTTTATAGGGCTCCAAATTTGAGCGGGAACATTTGATTATGCATCTTTTTACAATATGTATAAAGTGGTCTGTCAGGTCAGGAAGTTCTCTGGGAGGCTTGTCAATTTGCATTTGTATGGTGTGTGTTCGTGTTAATGGGGTTACTTGGTCCTGCCCCGGTGTCTAAATGCGTTTCCCATTATCATCTTTATGTGTCCCCTTATTTGAATTTGATCCTATTGTCCCGTGTCTGTGTTTCCTGCTTGTGAGATTGAGTGTTAATGTTATCCTGTCTTGTTGGATGTCTGGAGTACTTCATTCTAACCTTTTATTCTTATATCTTGGTTTATCAGATTTTTATGTCTGCCTTGGCCGAATTAGTAATGTTTCAGTGATAGCTTGGTTTTGATAACCCACTCTGTGTCTCGTTTCATAGGGATCTTGATCGTCCTTGACCAGTTTAAAATGCAGCTACAGGCTGTTGCTAGGCAGATTAGGGATCTCCCGCAGTTTCTGAAATTCGTGAGTCTCTCAGCTGTGCAGGGGGAGACCCGATCGAATATCCATCCGGGGGTGCCCCTCTGCATTGTTGGCCCGTTATGAGTGGTGCCAATTAGTCCAATAAAAATATGTTTGATGATACAAATATGGTTTTCTGGAAAATTTCCTCCTTCAGTCCCTCCTCTCGTCCAGGGGGTGCCATTCATGGCTGACCCCCCATGGACGACCTTCAGAGGAACAGTGATTTGTACAGCTGTTGTCCTTGCCGTTGTTCCTCCTCTTCTGGGTCGTTGTTAAGTTCTTGCATCTGGATACTGGCAGTGGGTAGCATTCCTGATGTAATATTTGCACATATCACTTTAATACAGGTTAGGCCAAGGCAGAGTGTGAACAGGATGGCTACTACTAGGATCAATCCCTTCATAATATATGCTCCCCAAACTGTGTTAAACAGCCATCCTAACCACCCATCAGTCCCTGTTAACCCCTGTTTAAAGTTATCCAATTGCTTTTGTATCCCGGACATGGCTGCTGTTATGTTTAGTGTCTCGTCGTGTACGTATGTGATGCATTTTTCCTTGATGATGGTGCATACCCCCCCCTTGTCTGGCTAGCTGATAGTCCACCGCATATCTCGTTTGTTGTGTGTATAGTCTGAGTTCTGCGAGTTCTTGGTCAATTGCGCCTAATGCTTGTAGGGTGTTGTTTCCTAAAATGGTCAGTCCACATATGAAGAAGTTCCTATTACTGGCACTGATCACCCCTGCGGCGCCTCCCAGGGATAGTGTCCCCAGAAATCCATATCCTAAAGAAGACCCTAGTGTGACAGGGGCCTGCCAGTCGGAGCAAAATTCTGCGCTGATGGCCCTGGTCACTATGCGTTTCTGGACATGCCCTTCACTTGGGCATGGAACCGTGAGAGGTCTGATTGTCCCTACGGAAAAGAACCTTGGAGGCCTGTCTGTGGCCGTCATATATACATTTTTAAATAAAAACACGTACCCGTCTTTAACCCGATAACATGCATTACCCCGGGGTCGTTTGACCGCATGGCCCCATCTTGTGGAACCTTCCCTCCCCCTGGACTGTCCACTTGATTGTACCTCTTGGTGAGAATCAAATGGATATGTCCCTGAGGCTGAGCTTACGTGGGTGCTGTTGCACTTGCCACACATAAGCTGCCTACCCGCGGTGACTGCAATGCATTTTTGTTGCTTGCAGTCACAAGTGAAGTGTCCTTCCCGGACCCGGCACTCCTGGAGAGCACAATGTGCCTCAGCGCACGAATCATTTTTAGGGACAAAGGCATGCACGCACCCCCATCCCTCTCCCTTAAAACATTGTGGGTAGTTCCCATGTGTCTCCTCCGGTTGGGGTCCCGTCCCCCTTAGAATTCCCGGCTCAGTGAGCTCTACACACCTTCCTTGTATCCCTTGCTTAAAGTACCCAATATGTTCTTTGCAGGGTGCCCCCGATGTGTCAATAGTGAATAACTCTTGTGGGAGCCACCCTGGTGTTGCTATGAATAGGGAGTTTACTGATCGCGCTGAGGGGTAACAAGCGGTCCTATTCCCATAGATCTGGATGTGTGTTTTCAGGAATAGGTTTCCTTCCATGATTGGTGGTTCTGCTCCCCTAACCCTCGTATGCTGGAGTGTATTTACAATGGTCAGGGTTATTATCAGATATGTCCCTGTTCCCATATCGCTCTTTTTTTTTTTCAACAGTATTTTACAATTACAGTATATACAAAAAATAAACAGGCAATTAAATTAAAAGTAGTTGGTTCCGACGTCTTGATAGTAGATCTGGTCCTGGTTCCTGTGGAAGTTGAATGAGCAAAACGGTATTTTTTAGTTCATTTGTCCTCATATAGTTTTAATTGGGTCCAGTGTTTCCAGACCCCCTGTCCCCTTATATCTATACAGGCACAGGTATCTCCGCTAACAATGACCTCGTAAGGTCCGTGCCATCTTGGGGCAAATCCTGGTTTTGCAGGAAGCACTTTTGTTAATACCCGGCTCCCGGCTTTTGGGACTTCTGGTAATATTTCTGAGTCCCCCTCTGCGTCGACCTGTGCCTGATTAGAAATTACGGACCGGCGCATCCCCTTCAATTGGGTGCTAAGGTCTCGGATGTATTGTCGGATCCTATCTTTTATCGGACCCACATCTGTCCAGCCTGTAATAATGTTTTCGGGTAAGTGCATTGCTCGCCCGGTCATCAGCTCGTATGGAGTCAAGCCGGTAGTTCGATTTGTGGTCGCCCTAAGCCTCATCAGAACTGCAGGTAGGACTTCTGTCCAATTTCTACCTGAGGATTGCATTGCTTTTGCCATTGTTGTTTTTAGAGTCCGATTCATCCTCTCCACCATCCCGGAACTTTGTGGGTGATAGGGGATGTGAAATTTTTGTTTTATTCCTAATAGTTGGCAAATGTTTTTCAGAACCTTTCCTGTGAAATGTGTTCCCTGGTCCGAATCAACTTGGAATTGGCATCCCCCATCCATAGCAAGCTTAGTGTGAATTAAATAACACTTTGTACTGGCCTTTTTTGGCTGCAATTGGACATCCATTCATTTGTCTGTAATCTTATCAAAAGACATCGCTTTCCCCATTAAAATCACATGCCATACAGTTCCGATCTTTATATGAGTACTCTTACACTCTCTCTAATTTGATCATTTGTTTGCGTGCAAGCGCTACACCACAGTACTTCACAAAATAATTATGTCTTTATCAATACCCAATATAGTATATGAATATATCATACAAAGTTGGTTAAGGCTTTTCAGGATTTGATGTTATTCTTGTGTCTATATGGCAGTGCTATACTGTATAATAAAAATAATCAAGCGGCAGTTGTATCATACCACTTTACACATCGTACCCGTGATATCCAAACCCTTTTAATTTAAGCCGTTTCTTTTTTTTAAACTGAGCTCCAGATCGAAACCCCCGCACTCTAGGAAAAGTAACAGGCGCCGAATCAAAATCAAAGCAGGTACAATACATACCAGTTATTTGATTAGGAACATTTTGGTTTCTTAACTGGCTAGGTTTTAAGCTTTGCAGTGCTTTTATATTTGGCAAACCTTGAACCTTGATGGCTCATGAAATTCCGACGGCAGTACATAATTTTAACTAGTTCAGAATACTAAACTATCTGACGTTCGCAAATCGCGATATTCTGCGATTAATACTGTATTTCACTGACTTGATATACTTTAAACTAATTCATAGACCTCAGTCTTTTGTTCCTGCTTTTCTACCTTTCCACAAAATAACTTATTTTCTTCTCTTAACTCCTCAACTAACTCTTATAATTTCTACTTCAAGACAAAGGAAAGAGCACATGCTTCCTTCCAAGGTTTAAATCCTTTCTTAACATTAAAACAAACAACAATAAAGCATTCACGCAACCACTTTGTTTAAACACACACACATATATACACATGGAAGCTTCCAAAAGTCATTCCACAGTACATCCTTTTTCATTCAAACTTATCATTTCAGACTGGGATGAGTGTAAAACATTCAAAGAGAATACTGAACATTGATTAAGACAATCGCTTTTATTCTTCTTTCTTCCAAACTGTAATTGACTCAAAGCAGAAGTAAATTCAAGAAATCCTATCACTTGAATCTTTACAGTTTTAACACTCTCCCAGCCCCCCTGAGGCTAAACCAAGGTGCAATGTACTGCACCTACTGCCTGTAGCAAACATTCCACAGGAACAAAGAGCTCCCTGCTCTCAATCTAATTACAACAACAACTACCTACATTCGACAAGCTACCAGATCTCACAAACACACTGAAATACAAAAACTAAGATCTCTCCTATCCATCTGCTGCCTTTCCCCTGGCGTAAAAGGCTTATAGGTTGCCTTTGGTTGTGCTAACGTCCCTCCTCTCGTGACTGGCGCTAGATTATAATTGTCTATGTTTTCTTTTGATGCTGGAGTGGCTGTATGTTTCTGCACTGACTCGTATGGGCGCCGAGGGTCCGTTTCCTCTGATCTCTGCGTTATCTCCGCAGTGTGGTTTCTGTATTCTAATTCCCTCACTCTCTCCTGTAATACTTTAATTTGCTCTGTCTCTTTGTGTCTCTCCTCCATAGAGGCATTTACTTCCTCAATTAGTCCAGCTAACTGGGTCACTAATATTACTCCCATTACTTTTGTTTTGTCCCGTTTAACTCCGTCTACCCACTTTCTTTGATCTTCTAAAGTTTGTGATGCGTTCCACCCGTTCCGTTTCATCTTTGCAACAATCGCTTCTCTGGCTAACAGATACTTCAAAATGAGAGCTACTGCAGTTTCTCCCTTAACAACGTGGTCTGCCATTTTTCTGTCTAGCAGTCCTGCAACCCCCGCATGCTGGCTGCTACAGTAAAAGTGCCTCAACTCCTGTCACTGATACTGCCCCAGCACCGTCTGTATTGCTGTAGAGCCTCGTAGTGAGGTTCCAGTGGGTCTCTTTCCCCTGGGCTCCCCCAACTATTCCTGACACCTCACGCTTGGACTATTTTGTGTTGTCTTATTGGGATGTGTGCTGGTTGTTTAGTGGGTTTGTCCGCCCCTGTTCCCAGCCCCTCTAAGTACAACGCCTCCCGCTCGGCCACCACCCCCACTAGCAGGGTTGATCCGTTACCCCCCAAAACCGGGTATCCTGCTATGGGCTGTGGTGTTCCCTACAGACGAACAAGGTTATCAAACTCCGCCCGGGTCCCTAATGGATCCTCCGTCGTCGTGTCTCTTGGTCAGGATGGATCGGGTCCACTTTTCCTCAACACTTACACACCTGTACTCTGTTATCAAAGCCCCTGTTATAGTTAGTAACTGTATCGACTCTGAGGTTGTTCGTCCCTTCAGAGTCAGTGTTGTTACCCGATTTACACTGTCCGTGCCTTGCACCCTGAGTGCCTGTGCCTCTTAGCGCCCGCTTCAAAACCCAACCTTAGCGTGGGAGATTTCTCCTCTTAACGTCCAGTTTAGGGTAGGGCACCTTGAGTCAAGCACTCCCTTGTCCTATTGCCTTGGCACAGACAGTGGTTTCATTTACAATCCTGGGTTAGTTACACCAATTAGTTCTGCATGCGGTACTTATCTTTATATTAGTCTTAATTCCTGTTATCAAATAGCCCAAAACCTGTTATCTTTACCTCTGGTCCTTTACTCCTATTAAAGTTAAAAGTTACTTACCTTCTTCCACGCGGTCGTTCTGACCTGTACCTCTTTAGTGCGGACTTCTGTTTCAATTTAAAAACTTAGGCAAGATTATACAGTTCTACAAGACAACAATACTTAAAACAGACAAACCCTAACCCTTAAAGGTACCTCACTTTGAACGGAGACCTGCACTCGCCTTTGACTGCTCTGGATTTGTATCAGATTCGTTTAAATTTGATCCCGACTTTCAAACTGTGGCCATCAGTCAGAAGTCAGATATCAAATCCTGCCGTGACTACGCCATTTTGTTGTAGGGAAATATCCCTTACCAGTGCAGAATAGACGTTGAGTCGCAAATCAAGGTTCAAAGCGTGTCTTTATTGTACAATTACTGGGATCCCAGGGAGACCCCCGTAGCCAGCTCAGAAACAGTGGCTTGGCCACGTTGATCTCAATTGGATTACATCAGCCCTGGATCTTTATAGGGCTCCAAATTTGAGCGGGAACATTTGATTATGCATCTTTTTACAATATGTATAAAGTGGTCTGTCAGGTCAGGAAGTTCTCTGGGAGGCTTGTCAATTTGCATTTGTATGGTGTGTGTTCGTGTTAATGGGGTTACTTGGTCCTGCCCCGGTGTCTAAATGCGTTTCCCATTATCATCTTTATGTGTCCCCTTATTTGAATTTGATCCTATTGTCCCGTGTCTGTGTTTCCTGCTTGTGAGATTGAGTGTTAATGTTATCCTGTCTTGTTGGATGTCTGGAGTACTTCATTCTAACCTTTTATTCTTATATCTTGGTTTATCAGATTTTTATGTCTGCCTTGGCCGAATTAGTAATGTTTCAGTGATAGCTTGGTTTTGATAACCCACTCTGTGTCTCGTTTCATAGGGATCTTGATCGTCCTTGACCAGTTTAAAATGCAGCTACAGGCTGTTGCTAGGCAGATTAGGGATCTCCCGCAGTTTCTGAAATTCGTGAGTCTCTCAGCTGTGCAGGGGGAGACCCGATCGAATATCCATCCGGGGGTGCCCCTCTGCATTGTTGGCCCGTTATGAGTGGTGCCAATTAGTCCAATAAAAATATGTTTGATGATACAAATATGGTTTTCTGGAAAATTTCCTCCTTCAATGGCTTCATCAATCTGCGTTTACATTTACAAGCATCGAAGTATCTGAATACTATGGCTGGAACTCGACCACCTTGCCCGCCATGGAATCAGAGCAGGCGAGAGTCCGACAACGGAAATCTCCGTTGACCTCAGGCGGGAATTTCCAGTCTCTCCCGAGCAAGGCCATAAAATCCCGCTATGTCTCGGTTCAATCACTGCCTTTAACTTCTTCGCAATACTACTGCTACATAAGTGTCCTCCTAAAATGCATTACCTCACAATTTATTTATGTTCTCCGAAAGTTGAGTTTTGCTGAAAAAAAAGAGACACACTGTCGAAGCTTTCCATCTTGCACTCATCAGGATACAATTGCAAGAGCACCAAGTTTATTCTGTTCCCTTTGAAATTTGGTATTCTTGCAATTCTGCCCTGATGAGCGTAAGTTGAAAAGCTTCGACAACAATCGGAGATATTCAAGTTCTCTACTACCAAGTGACATTCTCCTAAAGTATTTTACATACAGTCTTGCTGTTTTCATAACACTCCAATTTTGTGGGTTTTACTATTCTAACCTCAGCAACTAGCTGCCTGTAGTAAAGACCAAAATCCAATTATCCACGAGCACCAAGAATTAAAAAAAAAATAGACCTTGCATTTGTTGACTGATTTGTGTATACTATTTTCGATCAATCATTTTCCATTAGTCCGATTAGTTGGTTTTGTGTCTGTCAACTAGTTTCCTGTCTGTTCCTCCAGTAACTAGAAACAAACTTTTCGCGAAACATTTTATCCACACACTAGAACTTTTGTAAACAATCTCTGTGAGACGTCTCATTGAATATCGTCTGGAATTCCCTATACACCTACAGGACTTTAAAAAAAATACTGTGCCCGTGCATTGCATTTGGACTCTTTCTACCTTTGCATAACCCACCCTACCCAATTCCGGGGTGGTCATGCCAGTGAAATTCTGGCACCTGTGCCCCTCCCCAATCACCCTATCCAAGCAATTTAAATCAGTCGGGGAGATCAAATCCACATCAATCATTTGACCAGAAATCTCTCTGGAGCTATTCCCAGCCCACAGACTTAGTTCACTCAAAGAAGGACTGCAGCCATAGCAAACATAGTACTTCCGATGAAATCCTAGTGAACCGGGAGCAGCTCCAAGGAATTTCCTAGGAATTGAATTTTTCAAACAGCTTATTTTGACGAGTCCAAGGTGGGTGTCCTTCATGACTCCGGTGAATCTTGAAACGTTCACAAATTTGCTGATTTTCTCAGAACTCATGAACAATGCGACTCATTAAATCTATCATTATTCTCTCTTTCCCTCTTCAACACACAGTATTACTCTACATATAAGCCCTTGTATGATAGATTTTCTTGTCAAAATTGCCAAAAACATATTTCAAAGCTGAATGCTTTAATCAGATACCACGTTTATACAAAAAATTAAGATAGCAACCTTATAGTAATACCATAACAGCATTCTTGGATTTTAGATTCCAATCCTTGCCCATCATGGACAGGGATCAGCAGTTACATATTCTGTGAATTATAGCAAGTCTTGCAGTCTTGAATTGGCATAATTAACTTCTTCTAGGAATTGTGGGCCACAACATGATACTGCTGTAGGACATTCCAGTGAATGCAGTCAACCACCCTGACTACATCTTTACAAGGAGTTCCCCTATAGCAAGATTGCCATGAGAAGGAATTAATGTTTCCTAAAAGGGCACTGTAACAAAAATATTATTGGGGAATTTAGAAATGGAAAAGTGAGCTGTATGGCTTTAATGATTTTGTTCTGAATTCGTAATATGACCATGTTAGCATCCTTCGTACTATGTCCTTGGATTAGGGGGTGGCAAGGTGGCACAGTGGTTAGCACTGCTGCCTCTCTGCACCAGGGATGCGGGTTCGATTCCAGCCTAGGGTGACTGTCTGTGTGAAGCTTTAACGTTCTCCCTACATCTGTGTGGGCTTCCTCCCAGTGCTCCAGTTTCCTCCCACAGTCCAAAGATGTGCAGGTTAGGTGGACTGGCCATGCTAAATTGCCCCTTAGTAGGTTAGGCGAATTAGCAGGGAAAATATGTATCATCATGGGGTTAGGGCCTGAGTCGGAGAGTTGGTGCAGATTCGATGGGCTGAATTGCCTCCTTCTGCACTGTAGGGATTTTATCCTGGTTAAGTGATGGCCAATTGCATTTCCGATATACAAGCTTGCATTTAAGCAGAAGGATTCCTGAGTTTCAGAAAATACCTGTCAATTTGACCTTAGAACTTACAGGTTCATCCAAAAATAATTTGGAGAAAATAGACTTACACATGTCCTGTTCCTACCTTCCAGGCAACTTTCGTTTTTACTGTGAACATGCTAAATTTATGTTTTCCCACTTTAGAATATGGAAGCACGCCAGTTAGTACAGCTCAAAATGTCATACTTGATTTATGTTTCCTGCTGAAAATAATAGCAGAGGACTACTTTAGGTAGGACGCAAACAGCACTGCTGCTACAGCATCTCCACTGCGCAAGTACTTGGTAATCTGAGCAATGCTATATACCTGTGTATTAGTCACTAGAGACTCTGGGAGTATATCCTGTCCTCTTAACCGCACACAGCAGTTCCAGAAGGCTGTGTAGGTCAGCAGTTGGCAGAGATGTGATTAGTACAGTATGCGCTAGTGTTTGGACAGCTGTGGGAGATTTATATCACAGCTAACCCCACCCCACAAATCAAACCATTCACAAACCAAAAGAAGACTTTTGGACTAATTATTCCTACTGGGGTGAGGGATAACCTTGCTTAAATATTTTCACTCTTGTGAAATAAAATCTCTTTTCGCCAAGCATGCTAGATCAGTTAGTGTGCAATTTAAAGCCCATTACATGATGTTAGCTCTGACTGAGCAGCACGGTGGCACAATGGTTAGCACTGCTGCCTCACAGCTCCAGGGACCTGGGTTTGATTCCCAGCTTGGATCACAGTCTGTGCGGAGTCTGCATGTTCTCCCCATGCCTGTGTGGGTTTCCTCCGGGTGCTCTGGTTCATTGGTTAGGTGCACTGGCCATGCTAAATTACCCCTTAGTGTCCCGGGGTACGTAGGTTAGAGGGGTAAATATGTGGGGTTGTGGGGATAGGGCCTGGGTGGGATTGTTGTCAGTGCAGACTCGATGGGCCAAATGGCCTCCTTCTGCACTGTAGGGATTCTACGATTCAGACACAAACATCAATTCTCATCACTTCTATGAACACCACATTTATCTTCAGGGCAGCCTTATTTTCTAAATAGTTTAGATCATATTAAAGTCAAAATTCATCTGCGTACCAAAAATATCTCCAGTTGATCTCCCTTACACAGCCAATGCCAAGTAGGAGAATGCATGTTTTATTTTTTAAACTGTGAGGTTATACAATTCAAGGTTTAATTAAATCACAAAGAAGGATAGCCCTGAATCAATGCGTAGGAAGAATCCATCTTGAAGAAAGCAGCTTATTGCTGAGCTGTGTTTACCAGGACGTAGAATCATAGGATCCCTACAGTGCAGCAGAAGGCCATTCGGCCCATCGAGCCTGCACTAATAACAATCCCACCCAGTCCCTATCCCCACGTATTTACCCTGCAAATCCCCCTGACATGGAGGGGACAATTTAGCATGGCCAATCGACCTAACCCGCGGGAGGAAACCGGAGCACCCAGAGGAAACCCACGCAGAGATGGGGAGAATGTGCAAACTTCACACAGACAGCCACCCAAGACCGGAATCGTACCCGGATTCCTGGCGCTGTGAGGCAGCAGTGCTAACCACTGTGCCACAGTGCTGTCCATGTCCCCTTCAAATCCAGCAAATAGTCATCTGAAGCAGCATTCAAACCTTATTTTCTATTTGCAAGGATGGAGGGAGGAGAAGGAGGAAAAGTGGCCTAAATGGACACATCAAAAGGTGAACTGCTGCAATTGTGGGATGTTTTTCTCTGCTAATGTCTTAACCAAGTAACAACACTGCTACTTCTCTCTCCTGAGAGTCAGCAGTGGGCATCTCACATCCTTACATGACTGCTGCCTGCAAACCTCTGGCTCATTGCAAAATGCAACAGAAGTGACTGGCTTTCTTTAACTTGTCATTTAAAAAGTGTTTTGTTGTGATTTATTGCAGTTTTTCCAAATATGTGGAAGTCAATTAGAAGCAGGTGTACAACATATTTGGCTGATATGAGTCTGAGATATGGAAGATATATGCGAAAGACAATTGGTGATCAAACAGTGCATTTAACATCAGAATCATCCAATTACTTTGCAACTGCTGATGTATGCATGAAGTGAAGTTGCTGCTGTATTGTGTAAGATTTTCATTGCCGGAATAAGTAATCACAAGATAGCTCAGTTGAAGAGCAGATGCAATAAGAGACTCTCTTTGGCTCCCCAATTTACCTACCCCAGACAACATGAGGATTCCTCCATTAAATCCTTCGAACTGGGCATGGAGCGCCATTTACAGATATGAGAAGCATGAATGGCGCAACAAAAGTTATGATGTGGAGATGCCGGCGTTGGACTGGGGTAAACACAGTAAGAAGTTTAACAACACCAGATTAAAGTCCAACAGGTTTATTTGGTAGCAAAAGCCACACAAGCTTTCGGAGCCTTAAGTCCCTTCTTCAGGTGAGTCACCTGAAGAAGGGGCTTAAGGCTCCGAAAGCTTGTGTGGCTTTTGCTACCAAATAAACCTGTTGGACTTTAACCTGGTATTGTTAAACTTCTTACTGCAACAAAAGACAAACATAGGAACTAGGAGCAGGATTAGGCAATTCAGCCCTTCGAGCCTGCTCCGCCATTTAACGTGATTAATGCTGAATTTATCCTGGTCTCAACTCCACTTTCCTGCCTGCTCCCCATAGCCCTTTATCCCACTTTTCATTGGAAAAGTATCTATTTCTTTCTGGAATCTGGTGATTCATAGAAATCATAGAAACCCTACAGTACAGAAAGAGGCCATTCGGCCCATCAAGTCTGCACCGACCATAATCCCACCCAGGCCCTACCCCTATATCCCTACATATTTTACCCGCTAATCCCTCTAATCTACACAGCCCAGGACACTAAGGGGCAATTTTAGCATGGCCAATCAACCTAACCCGCACATCTTTGGACTGTGGGAGGAAACCTACGCAGACACAAGGAGAATGTGCAAGCTCCACACAGACAGTGACCCAAGCCGGGAATCGAACCCAAGTCCCTGGATCTGTGAAGCAGCAGTGCTAACCACTGTGCTACCGTGCCGCCCCAATATTTGACTGTAAACCTAAGGATCATACCAAAGTACAATTGATTCTGTCTCCACTGCACTCTGGGCAGTGAGGTCCACAGATTCACAACCCTCTGAGAAGTAGTTTCTCCTCATCTCAATTTTGAACCTACCTCCTCTCAATCTATATCTATGACCTCTGGTTCCAGACTGTCGCACAAGGGGGAATATTTGTTCAACATCTGCCTTATCAATCCCCATTAGCATTTTATACACCTCAATCAGATCCCCCCTCATTCTTCTGAACTCCAGCGAGTCCAACCGCTCCTCATACGACAGCCCTTTCATCCCTGGAATCAATCTGGTGAACTTTTTTGAATTGCCTCCAGTGCCACCACATCCTTCCTCAAGTAAGGAGACCAACACTGGACACAATACTCCAGAAAATGAACACTTAACAATGAGAAACAAAAACTCAATAGAAAAAGATGTAGCTGGAATCAGAAAAAAGTGACTTATGTTGATTATATTTGTGTTCTTTGAGGCTAAATGCAAACTGTTCTGAAAAGTAAAGTTTATTTATGAGTCACAAGTAGGCTTACATTCACACTGTAATGAAGTTACTGTGAAAACCCCCTAGTCACCACACTCTGGCACCTGTTTGGGTACACTGAGAGAGAATTTCATAGAAATCATAGAAACCCTACAGTGCAGAAGGAGGCCATTCGGCCCATCGAGTCTGCACCGACCGCAATCCCACCCAGGCCCTACCCCCACATATTTTACCCGCTAATCCCTCTAACCTACACATCCCAGGACTCTAAGCGGCAATTTTGTAACCTGGCCAATCAACCTAACCCGCACATCTTTGGACTGTGGGAGGAAACCGGAGCACCCGGAGGAAACACACGCAGACACGGGTAGAATGTGCAAACTCCACACAGGCAGTGACCCAAGGCTGGAATCGAACCTGGGTTCCTGATGCTGTGAGGCAGCAGTGCTAACCACTGCGCCACCATGCACCATTCCAAGATTCTATATCAAATGCAGATAAACTTCAGTGAAAGAACTAATTGTATACCAGAGGAAGAACATTTTAACAAATGATAAATACCACTGATGCACAGCAATGCCCCATTAAGCAATAATAGAGCAAAGTGACTTGACATGACCCATAGGACATAGAACAGTACAGCACAGGAACAGGCTCTTTGGCCCATGATGTTGTGCCAAACGTGATGCCAAATTAAACTAATCTCTTTTGCTTGCCCTTGGTCCATGTCCCTCTATTCCTTGCATATTCGCATACTTATCTAAAAGCCCCTTAAATACCCCTATGGTATCTGCCTCCACCACCAGCCCTGGCAGCATGTTCCAGACACCTACCACTATGTAAAAAACTTGCCCCTCACATCGCCTTTAAATTTTCCCCCTTTCATCTCAAGTGCATGGCCTCCCCAAGTATTAGACATTTCAACTCTGAGAAAAAGATTCTGACTGTCAACCCTATCTATGCCTCTCAGTTTTATAGACTGCTATCAGGTCTCCCCTCAGCCTGCGCCGTTCCAGAGAAAAAAAACAGGGTTTGTCCAGCCGCTGCTTATTAGCTCATACCCTCTAATCCAGGTAGCATCCTGCTAAACCTCTTCTGCATCCTTTCCAAAGTCTCCACATCCTTCCTGTAATGTGGGATCCTGAATTGAACGCAATACTCTAACTGCATCCTAAGCAAAGTTTTATAAAGCTGCAACCCTTGCCAACAAATCCCACAAATGTCTACACTTACCCTGTGTCGCACAATTCACTGCCTAGATTGAGCCATTTTATAGAGAAATTCCTGGAGGCAGCAAACATGTCAACACCTGAGCAATGGCAAGCTCTAATGATGGGGCATCAGAATAACAGCACAGAAGGAGACCATTCAGCCCATCCTTCTTGCTCTTTGAAAGAGCTTTCCAAATAAGCCCACTCCTTGCTCCTTCCTCATAGCCCTGAAAATATTTTCCTTTTCAACCAGATACCCAAATCTCTTATGAAATTTATTGGATTTGCTTCCAGCATTGTTGAGGGAGTGCATTCCAAATCATCACAAGGCTTTTTAAATCTTAGCATCCTTTTGTTTTAATGTGGGAGAAAGTGAGTTGGTAGTGATTATATTCAGATCCTTAAGATTTGGGCGTTTCAGCTCACTGAAAAAATCCCTTTGGAGAAAATGAAAACCAAAGCTTTGTTGAAGTTAGTGAACACCACATGAAAGAAAGCAGGCCAGTAAAATGATTTCAAAGTTAGAAATGCAGATCATGGTGTCAAAGTTCATCCTGCAGCACAAAGACAATACTGGTTGTTTCAGAATCATAGTGGAGGCAAGTTGGAATCTTCAACAACTGGCCAATCTAGGGAGATGACCATATCCATTGACACATAGACAACTGACAGGTCAATGAACACTTTAAAAAAATGCCTCTTCTGAATTACATGAAAGGTTAATCTCAAGGTTTTTGCACAGAAACAGATGTGGAGAACTGATATACTGGCTTCCCAGGCCACAGCTGCAGAACGTCAAGAAAAAACCACTAACCATTCAAAGAACGGGGGCAAGTAACAAGAACGCAGATGAAAAATAGCAACTTCCTATCCTGTTAATGAAAACTATGGAGATAAAATTCCTCATACAGTTAAACAAAAACACAGTTGAGTTTTCCTCCTTATTCCTATCTCGCAAACAAAATCACAATCTTAGGAAGTGCTGGCATGTTTCTGTGAATGGGTCATTTATGGAAAATACAATTTTTCTAAATAATTGAAATCTGACCCTGCCACCTCCACCCCTCCAGCATTGATTTCAGTGTTTGGATTGTTCTACAAAATGAAGGTGGAATGGCCTGCTTGATCGGGTAGCACAGTAGTTAGCACTGCTGTCTCACAGCGCCAGGGACAGAGGTTCAATTCCTGGCCTCGGGTCACTGACTGTGTGGAGTTTGTACGTTCTCCCTGTGTCTGCGTGGGTTTCCTCCGGGTGCTCCGGTTTCCTCCCACAGTCCAAAGCTGTGTGGGTCAGGTGGATTGGCCATGCTAAATTGCCCATTAGTGTCAGGAGAACTGGCTCGGGTAAATACATGGGGTTATGGGGATAGGGCCTGGGTGGGATTGTGATCGGTGAAGACTTGATGGGCTGAATGGCCTCCTTCTGCACTGTCAGAATCTATGAAACCTCTGCAGTGTGCACAACCACAGTTCCTCACAGTAAAGGGAACATAGGAAGATGAGCCAGATAGGAATGGATCAATCATATTGAATCTTCCCAAAATCAGCCTATTGAATTTTGCCAGAAGAAAGCTGACACGATAAAGTCATGATTTTACAGGTCACACACTGATTGCATCTCCCATTTTGTTTGAAATTAAAAAAGACTAACTTAAATCTATCAATGTTTTAAAACTCCACACAACTGTGGGTCCCTTAATTATATTCAGCCTTTCACCCGGATTGATCATTCAATTACTGGGGGAAAAAAGGGATGACTTGATTGAAGTATACAAGATTCAAAATGGTCTTGACAAGGTGGGCGTGCAAAGGATGCTTTCTCTTGTCCTCTGGCAAATCCAAACTAGGGGGCACTGTTTTTAAATTAGGGGTGGCCCCTATAGGACAGAGATGGGGAGAAATCTTTTTTTCTCTGAGAGTTGTGCAACTTTGGAACACTGCCTCAGAGGGTAGTGGAGGGAGTGGTGGGGGGGGGGGGGGGGGGGGGGCGGTCACTGAACATGTTAAAGATGGAGGTAGATGGATTCTTGTTAGGCAAGGGAGATGGGAATATAGAATTCCCACTGTGGGCAGCACAGCAGCACAGTGATTAGCACTGTTGCCTCACAGCTCCAGGGTCCTGTGTTCGATTCCTGGCTTGGGTCACTGTCTGTGTGGAGCTCGTACGTTCTCCCGGTGTCTGCCTGGGTTTCCTCCGGGTGCTCCGGTTTCCTCCCACAGTCCAAAGATGTGCAGGTTAGGTGCATTGGACATGCTAAATTGCCCCTTAGTGTCCCGGCATGCATAGGTTAGAGAGATTAGTGGGGTAAATAGGTGGGGTTTCCGAGTGGGCCGAATGGCCTCCTTCTGCATTGTAGGGATTCTATGAATTGGAGACACAAACAGATCAGCCATGATCTCACTAAATGGCCTGCTTCTGCTCCTATTTCATATGTTCCTAGGAATAGACCGATAAATAGTTACTATTTAGATCAATAGATGGATTTTTAACAGTTGAATGATCATATTGGATTCTTCATTTAGATGATGCAGTTCAAAGCAATTTTAACAGCGGCTGGCTCTGATCAGGGCTTAACACTGGTCAATCTTGAATACATCTAAAGTAATTTCTCTCAAGTTGAACTGTATGGGAGGTCTTGCGACACAGTGGCTCCCGGTTCATGTTCAACGCCTGGACTTGTTGGTCGTGGAAGGAGAGCGTTCATAACGCGGCTCAAGAGGCTGGTAACCAGCTCGGGAATCTTTTCCCTGCTCGTCCCCAAAGGGGAAAAGGTATGTGTGTGAAAAAATATATGCTTAAAAAGAAAGTTGTATCATCTCAAAATGCAATTCTGTGCAGAAATGGGTCAGTAAAGCGTCCTGTCCCTGATGCTTAGGGGAGGAAGAAACGTGTATTGACAACAATAGGAACACATGTACTGCCTGAAATTCATAGTAAAATGGAATATGCTTTTCCACATTAACTACCGTGGAACGAAGCGTATTTTGGACATACTCCATTCTGGAAACATAGTGGAGAGACAGCGCCGCTTGCCGGACTGGTCGATATACAAGTGGCCACTAAAGGTGCTTTCCTCACTCAGTATAAACAGTTCCTGAACAAAAAACAGTTAGTGGTTTAATTTATCCAAACACTGAAACAAACTAGTTGAAATTATTTCAGCATGGCATTAAAACAGAGCAGTAAATCAATGCAAAGTATTATGCACTAACAGGCAATTTTGTCATTTCAAGTCAGTTTAAATGGTGTTAATATCTGCAACATTGAATATTCCCATGTTACGAAATTAACGCTTGCTGTACGGGGCATTCTCACTCATCATCTCTTAGCAACCGACTCCCAAATATTTTCCAGGCAGACTAAAGTGCACACAGTGATAACTCCTTACCTGCAAAGGGGACCCCGGATCCCAGTTCTGTGTCACCTTCAGGTATCAGTCCACAGTGGGACAGGAAGAGACAGGCTGACAAAATAAGAGCCAACTCGGACATCCTCCAGTCCATACTTTTCATGCCTTGTCCAGGAGCGTTTAGCGCGGTCAGTCAATTAAAATAAAACGAGGGGCTTTAAAAAAATATATATATATACAAAGTAAAATCACCGGCAGCCGTTTAGAAATCTTCCCAAGTGCTGCGAGGATGATTTTGGCGTGGGGAGCGACTCAGGGATTGCGAGTGGAGGGAGATGGATGTGTCAAACTGCGACTTCCCAGCCAGCAGTGTTCCTCACTGACTCGATACAAATTCTACTCTTTTCCCCCCCTCACTCCACCCACCCCCTTTTACATTAGCCACTGGGTCTAATCTGCAGCCAACCAGCACTCGGTGTCTAAACAAATCACAGCTCTAATCCCCTGGGGAGACAGAGCGCCACCTCAGCTCCCTCCCAGGTCTGTGCTCACTTTTGTAGCTATGTCTTCAAGCCAGGTACTACTAACTAGTTGTGCACACCCCCAGCTTTCGATGCAGGACGTTAGGCTATCTCTGTGTCTTCCCCCCACTCCATTCTGGGAGATTGGCACACAATTAAAGTAGTATTTAAATCAGAGAGGCAGCTATAGACATCGAAATGTGGGGACATCTTATCAGCCAAATGAATTGAAAAAGACTGTGGTTCCATTCTGCAGGGAATGTTTCATTTCATGTTCCTAACCATAGTAATCCAGTCATTGCTTTTCACTTTACCCAATGTAATTAATGCACCCAGTGCTTTTCCTCCTTGTACCTGTCTTCACTTCCGTGCTGGGATACTGTAAAGTCCAGGGTCCCAAGCGGAATTCTCTGGGAACATGGAGTTCAAATCTCACCACGGCTGCTGGTGGAATTTAAATTCAATCAATAACATCTGCAATTGACAGCTAGTCTCAGTGATGGCTGTTAATTGCTTTAAAAACCCATCTGGTTCGCTAATGTTCTTTACGGAAGAAAATCTGCCATCCTTACCTGGTCTGGCCTACATGTGACTCCAGACCCACAGCAATGTGGCTGACTCTTAACTGCCCTCTGAAATCATAGAATCCTGACAGAAGTCTGCACCAACTCTCTGACAGAGCAGCTTACCCAGGTGCTTTCCTCCACCCTATCCTTGTAACCCTACACATTTATTACCGTGGCTAATCCATCTGAACTACAGATCTTGGGACACTGAGGGGCAATTTACCATGCCCAATTCACCTAACCTGCACATTTTGGGACACTAAGGGGCAATTTTCCCTAGCCAATCCACCCAGCCTGCACATCTTGGGACACTAAGGGGCAACTTACCATGGTCAATCCAACGAACCAACATATCTCTGGAAATGGCAAGCAACCTCCTTCTAGGGCAATCAGAGATACGTAATAAACATCAGCTATGTCAGCAATGCTGGCATCAAATGAAATAATTTTAAAATTAATCAGTAACATTGTTATATTTTGTAAATATTTTTAGAGGGCATTTATCCTGTTTGAAGAGAAAAACTAGCAAATCACAGATTGCAGAATGACTCAGAGGAACAGAATTAGCATTAGCTTAGAGAAAAGAGATAAAGAGATGGCTGGGTTGGCAGTCAGCAAGGCTGGCCTTGTGTAGGAAATGTTCCTCATCTCAAACCAAAAGCTAGTCAGATTCAGGAAGGCAACAACAAAAATCTTAACTGAGACCTTAATATGATTGCAACTCGGTAGGTTTGATTTTGTAACATCTTGACCATGTTTTTCAAGTTTGCTGACGACACCACCGTAGTGGATCGGTTCTCAAACAATGTCGAGACAGAGTACAGGAATGAGATAGAGAATCTGGTGAAATGGTGTGGCAACAATAATCTCTCCCTCAATGTCAACAAAATGAAGGAGATTGTCATCGACTTCAGGAAGCATAAAGGAGAACGTGTCCCTGTCTACATCAACAGGGATGAAGTAGAAAGGGTCGAGAGCTTCAAATTTTTAGGTGTCCAGATCACCAACAACCAGCCCTGGTCCCCCCCCCCCATGCTGACACTATAGTTAAGAAAGCCCACCAACGCCTCTACTTTCTCAGAAGACTAAGGAAATTTGGCATATCCACTACAACTCTCACCAACTTTTACGGATGCACCGTAGAAAACATTCTTTCTAGTTGTATCACAGCTTGGTATGGCTCCTGCTCTGCCCAAGACCGCAAGAAACTACAAAAGGTCGTGAATGTAGCCCAATCCATCATGCAAACCAACCTCCCATCCATTGACTCTGTCTACACTTCCCGCTGCCTCGGCAAAGCAGCCAGCATAATTAAGGACCCCACGCACCCTGGACATTCTCTCTTCCACCTTCTTCCTTCGGGAAAAAGATACAAAAGTCTGAGGTCACATACCAAACGACTCAAGAACAGCTTCTTCCCTGCTGCTATCAGACTTTTGAATGGACTTACCTTGCATTAAGCTGATCTTTCTCTACACCCTAGCTATGACTGTAACACTACATTCTGCACTCTCTTGTTTCCTTCTCTATGAACTACATACTTTGTATAGAGTGCAAGAAGCAAAACTTTTCACTATATGCTAATACATGTGATAGCATTAAATCAAATCAAATCAAATAATAAATCAAATGTGACAGACATCTGGCCACATGACATCTACCAATGTTGCAGCATTGACTGTTGACTGTATAAAGTAGAAGGTTGGGTCCCATGTGGTTGAGCATCACACTTTTGCCATCGTTATCATGCAGGAATTTCCAACCAGCAAGAGGGGGCAGGGGGAGAGGGCATGGGAAAACGAGGACCAGAAAGTAAAATGGGAATCTGAGGGCAGGGGAAGAGGGGAATGGAAGCCATGGGACTGAGTAAGAAAAGATTCACAGGAAGGAACCAGAAGTGAGAGGAACTTTAATTACACCATTTACTATTGAAATCTCATTGAAACAAATAATCATACTGGTAACAATCAGATTTGTGGAGACAGCAGCATACCGATAATATTACCAGACTAATAATCCGGAGGCCTTGAATAACAACTGGCGATATGAGTTCAAATCCCACTATGGCATTTGGTGGAATTTAAATTCAATTAATTAATAAATCAGGAATAAAATACTAGGGTTTAGGGCGGCAGGGTGGCACAGTGGTTAACACTGCTGCCTCACAGCGCCAGGGACCCTGGTTCAATTCCAGCCTCAGGTCACTGTCTGTGTGGAGTTTGCATGTTCTCCCATGTCTACGTGGGTTTCCTCTGGGCACTCCGGTTTCCTCCTACAGTCCAAAGATGTGTGGGTTAGGTTGATTGGCCATGCTAAATTCACCCTAGTGTTAGGGGATTAGCAGGGTAAATATGTGGGGTTACGAGAATAGGACCTGGGTGGGATTGTGGTTGGTGCAGACTCAATGGGCCGAATGGCCTCCTTCTGCCCTGTAGGGATTCTATTCTATTTTAGTGTTTATTAATGATGATCAAGGTTTGTCATAAAAGTCTAGCTGGTTGACTAATGCCCCTTTGCGGAAGGAAATCTGCTGTACAGATCTGGTCTGGCCTACATAGAATCGTAGAATCCTGCAGTGCAGAAGGAGGCGATTTGGCCCATCAAGACTGCACCGACCACAATCCCACCCAGGCCCTATCCCCACAACCCCATGCATTTACCCGAGCTAAACCCCCTGACACTGAGGGGCAATTTAGCCTGGCCAATCAACCTAACCCACACATCTTTAGACTATGGGAGGAAACCAGAGCACCTGGAGGAAACCCACGCAGACACGGGGAGAACGTGAAAACTCCACACAGACAGTGACCCAAGCCAGGAATTGAACCTGGGTCCCTGGCTCTGTGAGGCAGCAGAGCTAACCACTGTGCCACCGTGCCACCCATGATACCTTTGACTCCCCCCTTAACTACCCTCTGAAATTAGCCTAGCAAACTGCTCAGTTGTATCAAACCACTCCAGAAAAGTTGAATTAAAATAAAACTGGATAGACCACCAACTTCAACCTAGGCACAGGAAATGATAAAGGAACTTGCCAGTTGATATTGCAAATGTTGCCTCGCTAACGTCTGGGAACTTATGCCAAATTAGGAAACTTATACCACAGATCAGTCAAATGGTAGCCTGACCTAGTCAAACTCATTCAATCATGCCTTATGGCTAATGCCAGACTCCTCGATCACCATCCCTGGGTATGTCCTGGTGCAGTGGCAGGACAGACCCACCAGAAGTGGCAGCATAGTGGTGTAGTCAGGGAGGGTGTTCCCCTGGGAGTCCTCAGTATTGACTATGGGCCCAGTGAAGCCTCATGGCATCTGGTGAATCTTTAGCAAGGAAACCCCCAGCTGATTAACGCCTACTGTCCTCCCTCAGCTGGTGAATCAATATTCATCCATGTTGACCCACCACCATTTGGAAGAAGTACTGAAGATAACTTGGACTCAAAATATACCCTGGATGGGGGTCTCCAATGTGCATCACCAGCAGTCACTCAGTAGCACCATTACTCTCCGAGCTGGCTGAATCCTTTAGGACCGATCTGCCAGGCCTGCAACAGGTGGTGAGAGAAACAAGAGGGAAAATACCTACTAGACCTTGTGCCCACCAACCGATTGGTCACAGATGCATTTGTTCATGGCGTTATTGGTAGGTGTAACCACCACCCAAGTACTTGTGGAGACCCAGTCTCTCGCAGTTGTTTGAGGAGAAATTCAATTCCTTCCAACTAAAATATATTCCAGAGAGGAAGGAAGATTGTAAGAGGGAGCAGAAACACCCATGGCTAAGCAAGGAGGTGAAAGACAACATAAAGACAAAAACCATATTGCAAAAGTCAGTGGCAGGCTGGCAGATTGGGAAACTCAAAAGATCAACAAATGGTGACTAAAAAAGTAATAAAAAGAGCACAGGTAAATTATGAAAGAAAACTGGAACAAAATATTTAAAAGGATAACAAATGCTTCTTTAAGTGTATAAAAGGGAAGAGAGTAGCTAAAGTAAATGCTGGTCCCTTGGAGGATGAGACTGGGAAGTTAATTCTGCGGAACACTGAAATATCAAAGACACCAACTTCATTGCAGTGTTAATCTAAGCCTACTTGTGACACTAATAAATACACTTAAACTTAAAACTTAGTACCATCCCAATGGTAGCAGGTAATGCAGAGGTAATTGAAAGGGAGGAACTTAGAACAATCATCATCAATAGGGAAATAGTACTCAACAAACTACTGGGATTGAAGGCAGGCAAGTCCCCAGGGCCTGATGGCCTACATTCTAGGATATTAAAGGAATTGGCAGCGGAAATAATGGATTAATCGGTTACAATATTCCAAAATTCCCTGGATACGGGAAAGGTTCCAATGAGTTGGGAAAATGCGAATGTAACACCCTTGTTCAAAAAGGAAGGGAGGCAGAAAATAAGAAACTATAAACCAGTTAGGTTGACATCTGTTGTTGGGAAATTTTTAGAATCCATTATTAAGGAAGCAATAACAGGACATTCGGAAAGTCAAAACGCAATCTACCAGAGTCAGCATGGTTTCATGAAGGGTAAATCATGTTTGACTAATTTGCAAGAGTTCTTTGAAGATGTAACAAGCAAAGTGGATAATGGGGATCCTGTAGATGTAGTATATCTGGACTTCCGGAAGGTGTTTTGATAAGGTGCCACACAGAAGGTTTATTCACAAGATAAAATCACATGGGATTAGGGGTAATTTATTAGCTTGGATAGAAGACTGGCTAACTGACAGAAGGCAAAGAGTTGGGATAAATGGGTCTTTTCTGGTTGGCAAGATGTAATTAGTGGCGTGCCACAGGGTTCAGTTCTCGGCCCCAACTATTTATAATCGATATCAATGACTTGGATACAGGGATAGAAGGTACTCTAGCCAAATTTGCAGGTGACACTAAAATAGGTGGGGTAGTAAAGATGCAATGAGGAAATAAGAAATTTATAAATGGATATAGATAGGTTAGGTGAGTGGGCCAAAATGTGGCAGACGGCGTTTAATGTGGATAAGTGTGAGGTTATCCATTTTGGTTAGAAAAATGGAAAGGTAACTCATTAGCTAAATGAAGAGGGACTTCGGGGTGCTTTGGTGCAGAAGGATCTGGATGTCATCATGCATGAGTCCAGACAATTAGCATGCAGGTACAATTTTGGTCCCCTTATTTGAGGAGGGATGTGATGGCGTTAGAAGCAGTTCAGAGAGGTTCACTAGATTGATTCCAGAGATGAGGAATTTGTCTTATGAAGAGAGATTGAGCAGTTTAGGCCGATGCTCCCTAGTGTTTAGAAGAATGAGAAGAGATCTAACTGAGGTATATAAGATGTTACGGGGGATTGATAAAGTAGATGTAGAGCGATGCTTCCTCTTGTGGGGCAATCTAGAACAAGATGTCATAGTTTTAGGATAAGGGGTGGCAAATTTAAAACAGAGATGAGGAGAAATTACTTCTCTCAAAAGGTCATGAGTCTGTGGAATTCATTATCCCAGAGTGTGTGGATGCCGGGACATTGAGTAAATTTAAGGAGGAGATAGACAGATTTTTAATTAGTAATGTGTTGAAGGGTTATGGAGAATGGGCAGGAAAATGGGGTTGAGGCTCAGATGAGGTCAGTTATGATCATACTGAATGGCAGAGCAGGCTCGAGGGGCTGACTTGCCTACTCCTGCTCTTAGTTCTTATGTTGTGTTCACATTGAGGATACCCTCCATCATGTTATGTGTCACTAGCACCATGTTGAGGGGATAAATTCAAATAGATCTAGCAGTTCAAAACTAGACATCCATGAGGCACAGTGGGTCATTAGCAGCGTCAGACTGTGTCCTGGCATATCCTTGAATTCAGCATTACTCTCAAGCCAGGGGATTAATCATGGTACATTGAAGAGTGTAAGCGGGCATGCCAACAGCAACAACCAGCATGAGGTGCCAACCTGGTGGAGCTACAAGCCATGACTAATTGAAAGTTATGATGTGGAGATGCCGGCGTTGGACTGGGGTGAACACAGTAAGAGTTTTAACAACACCAGGTTAAAAGTCCAATAGGTTTATTTGGTAGCAAATACCATTAGCTTTCGGAGTGCTGCTCCTTCGTCAGATGGAGTGGAAATCTGCTCTCAAACAGAACACAGAGATTAAACAGGAGAAACAGATGTGATAGGCTCTGTGCCTATTAATCCCATAGCCAATGGATCGGGTGGCACGGTGGCACAGTGATTAGCACTGCTGCCTCACAGTTCCAGGGACCTGGGTTTGACAAAGGGTCATCTGGACTCAAAATGTCAGCTCTTTTCTCTCCTCAGAGAGGCTGCCTGATCTGCTGAGATTTTCCAGCATTTTCTCTCTTGGTTTCTTCAAAAGGGCTGTTCCCTTTAAATCGGTGTTCATCAACATGTTGGAACAGAAACATGAACATTTAACGCTGACAAGAGATGACGGAATGGAAGTTCCACTAATGACCTCCCGCCAGTGTCTCAATCTTAAGACAATCCGTAGGAGGTGCCAAGCTGATTACTGATCACAGCTTGCACATTCATAATCAGAACTTTTATTCAACAATTTCGTATGCCCGACAACAAAAAAACATTGTACCACATTTTGTAGCAGTGGTTTTCTGCTTTGAAGAGATTCTTCCACAGTCTCACAACTGGCCAGGAGAGAATGTTTCCCTACTACTGATGATGTGTGAAAGAGACTGACTGCGAACGAGGAAGTCACAGGAAGCCTTTTAATCCACAGTTAAGTTGCAAATATGCTGCTCAGCCGATCGAAACATGTTATTTTCAACACATCCTGATGCAAATAAATTGCTGAATGACTTGGAATGTTACAAAAATTTCAAATACTTTCTGACAATCTGATAATTTAATTCCATGTTTCTGTGAAATGAGTTAGCTAACATGCATCAGTTCATGAAGGCGAATGCTCATTAAGAGCTATTTGTTGAAGGATCATTGTACAAATGCATTGAGAGTCTGAGTGCTTGAAAAATAATCCCCAAAGACAGTTAAGGCAATGCATAACCAGGATAACACTACTCCATTTAATCTAAAAACATACATTTCATAAATTAAAGTTTATTTATTAGTGTCACAAGTAGGCTTACATTAACACTGCAATTAAGTTACTGTGAAAATCCACTAGTCGCCTGTTCGGCTACACTGAGGGAGAATCTGGCACGGCCAATGTACCTAACCAGCACGTCTTTTGGACTGTGGGAGGAAATCGGTGCACGCAGAGGAAGCCCACGCAGACATGGGGAGAATGTGCAGACTCCACACAGGCAGTGACCCAAGCTAGGAATCGAACCTGGGTCCCTGGTGCTGTGAGGCAGCAGTGCTAACCACTGTGCCACCCTACATTAAATTAACCAGAAACTGTAATGAAAAAAACAGAAAATGCCCGAAATACTCAGTAAGACTGGTAGCAATTGTGGAGAGAAAAACAGAATCAACATTTCCAGTCAACGATGTTTTATCAAAACTTTTTTTTTATTTGATTTGATTTATTATTGTCACATTTGTTAGTATACAGTGAAAAGTATTGTTTCTTGTGTGATATACAGACAAAACATACCATTCATAGAGTACATAGGGGAGAATGAAAGGAGAGGGTGCAGAATGTAGTGTCCCTTCTCCATTCCCCTGTTTTTCTCTCTTCCTTTCCTATTGGTCCTAGCTGATTTGATTTAATTTATTATTGTCACATATATTAGTATACAGTGAAAAGTATTGTTTCTTGTGCACTATATGGACAAAGCATTCCGTACATAGAGAACGATGCATTTTGGAAGAACTAATGTAGGGGGGAGTTATACAATAAATGGCAGAGCCATCAGGAGTATAGAAACACAGAGGGACCTAGGTGTGCAAGTCCACAAATCGTTGAAGGTGGCAGCACAGGTGGAGAAGGTGGTGAAGAAGGCATATGGTATGCTTGCCTTTATAGGACGGGGTATAAAGTATAAAAGCTGGAGTCTGATGTTGCAGCTGTATAGAACGCTGGTTAGGCCACATTTGGAGTACTGAGTCCAGTTCTGGTCGCCGCACTACCAGAAGGACATGGAGGCTTTAGAGAGAGTGCAGAGAAGGTTTACCAGGATGTTGCCTGGTATGGAGGGTCTTAGCTATGAGGAGAGATTGGGTAAACTGGGCTTGTTCTCCCTGGAAAAACGGAGAATGAGGGGAAACCTAATAGAGGTGTACAAAATTATGAAGGGTATAGATAGGGTGAACAGTGGGAAGCTTTTTCCCAGGTCGGAGGTGACGATCACGAGCTCAAGATGAGAGGGGCGAGGTATAACTCAGATATCAGAGGGACGTTTTTTACACAGAGAGTGGTGGGGGCCTGGAATGCGCTGCCAAGTGAGGTGGTGGAGGCAGACACGCTGGCATTGTTTAAGACTTATCTGGATAGTCACATGAGCAGTCTGGGAATGGAGGGATACAAACGAATGGTCTAGTTGGACCAATGAGTGGCTTGGAGGACCGAAGAGCCTGTTTCCTGTGCTGTACTGTTCTTTGTTCTTTGAAAGTAGAGAGTGGAGAATGTAGTGTTAGAGTCACAGCTAGGGTGTAGAGAAAGATCAACTTAATATATGGTAGGTCCATTCAAAAATCTGATGGCAGCCCGGAAGAAGCTGTTCTTGAGTCGGTTGGTATGTGACCTCAGACTTTTGTATCTTTTTCCCAGTGGAAGAAGGTGGAAGAGAGTGTGTCCGGGGTGTATGGGGTCCTTGATTGATCTGACAGTACTTATCAATTTTAAGTGGGAAAGGGAGACCAGAGTGAAAAGGGAGGATCTGTGATAGGGTGGACAGCAAGAGAGATTAAATAACAAAAGGGATGATGGTGCAAGGCAGAAGGAGATGGTAATGGAACAAGTAGATAATCAAACTATATTTCTAGAGGAAATGTAACTGGGAATAATAGAAACACGTCAGTTCCATTTCCCAAGCTTATGCTTTGACAGAAGCAAAAGTGCGGCAGAGGTTATAATCTGAAATTGCTGAACTTAATGTTCAGTCCGGCAGGTTGTTAGTGCTTCGATGAAAGATGAAAGATGAAAGCTTGATTGGAACAGTTCAGAAGGTCAAGGACAGAGAGTTCAAAGTGGAAATGGGGCAGAGAATTAAAATGGCCAGCAATCAGAGGCACTGAGACACACTTGAGGACTGAATGCAGATATTTCACATAGCGATCATCCAACGTGGAGCTGATCGCATTGTGAGCAGTCAATACAGTGTACTAAATTAAATAAAGAACAGGTAAATCACCATTTCACCTGAAAGCGGTGTTTGGGGCTCTGGAAGTTGGGCAGGGAGGGGGTCAGAGGATAAATGCTACATCTCCTGTGCTTGCATGGGAAATCATCATGGGGAGGGAGGCAAGGTGTTTGGAGTGATTGGGTGCGGACCAGAGTGTCACAGAGGGAATGATCCCTTTGGAATGCTGAAATGGGAAATGCATTTGGTGGTGGCATCTCGCTAGAGGTGACAGCAGAGGAAGATCCATTTCATGTGGAGGCTGGTAGGTTCTAAGATGAGGACAAGGGGAAGGCTAACATGATTTTGGAAGGGATGGGAGGAAGGAGATAGAGCATAAATGGAGGAAATGGAGCAGACATGTATCAAGAGTCCTGCCACCCACAATGGAGAAACCCTTGATTGATGAAAAAGGAAGATATGCCAGAAGTATTGTTGTGGAAGGCCACTTTGTTGGGATGGATACAATTGAGAGCGAGAAACTGAGAAAATGGGAAAACAATCCTTGCAGGAAGCAGGGTGTGAAGGAATGTAGTCAAGGTGAACTAGGGCTTATAGGAAACATTTGTCAATAACCTATCTCCAAAAATGCAGTTATTGAGTCATGATGGCAAGGAAAGATGTCTTTTGACCCATCAAGTCCATGCTAACTCTCTGCAGAGCAATCCCATCAGTTCCATTTGCCTGTTCTATCTCCATCACCCTGCAAATATATTTGCCCATCCAATTTCCTTTTGAATTCATCGATCAATTCCTCTTCCAGCACCCTCGTGGACAGAGAGTGATTAACTCTCGCCACATTAAAAAGTCCTTCCTCTCATTCCCCTGCCTCTCTTCCCAAAACCTTAAAGATGAGTCCCCTAGCTCTTATGCTAGGAGGTCTTGTGGTGCAGTGGCAGTGTCACTATCTCTCGACCAGAAGTTCTGGGTTCAAGTCTCACCTAGGACTTGGCCATGGAAGGTATGCTCGTAATGTGGTCAAATGGGTTGATTGGGGAGGCGATGGCCGAGTGGTATTATTGCTAGACTATTAATCCAGAAACTCAGCTACTGTTCTGGGGATCTGGGTTCGAATCCCATAAATGGCAGATGGTGGAATTTGAATTCAATAAAAATATCTGGAGTTAAGAATCTATTGATGACCATGAAACCATTGTCGATTGTTGGAAAGACCATCTGGTTCACTAATGTCCAATGGGAAGGAAATCTCCCATCCTTACCTGGTCTGGCCTACATGTGACTCCAGAGCCTCAACAATGTAGTTGACTCTCAAATAGAACATAGAACATAGAACAGTACAGCACAGAACAGGCCCTTCGGCCCACGATGTTGTGCCGAGTTTTATCTGAAACCAAGATCAAGCTATCCCACTCCCTATCATCCTGGTGTGCTCCATGTGCCTATCCAATAACCGCTTAAATGTTCCTAAAGTGTCTGACTCCACTATCACTGCAGGCAGTCCATTCCACACCCCAACCACTCTCTGCGTAAAGAACCTACCTCTGATATCCTTCCTGTATCTCCCACCACGAACCCTATAGTTATGCCCCCTTGTAATAGCTCCATCCACCCGAGGAAATAGTCTTTGAACGTTCACTCTATCTATCCCCTTCATCATTTTATAAACCTCTATTATGTCTCCCCTCAGCCTCCTCCGCTCCAGAGAGAACAGCCCTAGCTCCCGCAACCTTTCCTCATAAGACCTACCCTCCAAACCAGGCAGCATCCTGGTAAATCTCCTCTGCACTCTTTCCAGCGCTTCCACATCCTTCCTATAGTGAGGTGACCAGAACTGCACACAATACTCCAAATGTGGTCTCACCAAGGTCCTGTACAGTTGCAGCATAACCCCACGGCTCTTAAACTCCAACCCCCTGTTAATAAAAGGTAACACACTATAGGCCTTCTTCACAGCTCTATCCACTTGAGTGGCAACCTTTAGAGATCTGTGGATGTGAACCCCAAGATCTCTCTGTTCCTCCACAGTCTTCAGAACCCTACCTTTGACCCTGTAATCCACATTTAAATTAGTCCTACCAAAATGAATCACCTCACATTTATCAGGGTTAAACTCCATTTGCCATTTTTCAGCCCAGCTTTGCATCCTATCTATGTCTCTTTGCAGCCTACAACAGCCCTCCACCTCATCCACTACTCCACCAATTTTGGTGTCATCAGCAAATTTACTGATCCACCCTTCAGCCCCCTCCTCTAAGTCATTAATAAAAATCACAAAGAGCAGAGGACCAAGCACTGATCCCTGCGGCACTCCGCTAGCAACCTGCCTCCAATCCGAAAATTTTCCATCCACCACCACCCTCTGTCTTCGATCAGACAGCCAGTTACCTATCCAATCGGCCAACTTTCCCTCTATCCCACACCTCCTCACTTTCATCATAAGCCGACCATGGGGGACCTTATCAAACGCCTTACTAAAATCCATGTATATGACATCAACTGCCCTACCTTCATCAACACACTTAGTTACCTCCTCAAAAAATTCAATCAAATTTGTGAGGCACGACTTGCCCTTCACGAATCCATGCTGACTATCCCGGATTAATCCGCATCTTTCTAAATGGTCGTAAATCCCATCTCTAAGGACCTTTTCCATCAATTTACCAACCACCGAAGTAAGACTAACCGGTCTATAATTACCAGGGTCATTTCTATTCCCTTTCTTAAACAGAGGAACAACATTCGCCATTCTCCAGTCCTCTGGCACCATCCCCGTGGACAGCGAGGACCCAAAGATCAAAGCCAAAGGCTCTGCAATCTCATCCCTTGCCTCCCAAAGAATCCTAGGATACATTTCATCAGGCCCAGGGGACTTATCGACCTTCAGTTTATTCAAAACTGCCAGGACATCCTCCCTCCGAACATCTATTTCCTCCAGCCTATTAGCCTGTAACACCTTCTCTTCCTCAAAAACATGGCCCCTCTCCTTGGTGAACACTGAAGAAAAGTATTCATTCATCACCTCGCCTATCTCTACTGACTCCATACACAAGTTCCCACTACTGTCCTTGACCGGCCCTAACCTCACCCTGGTCATTCTTTTATTCCTCACATAAGAGTAAAAAGCCTTGAGGTATTCCTTGATCCGACCCGCCAAGGACTTCTCGTGTCCCCTCCTAGCTCTCCTAAGCCCCTTTTTCAGCTCATTCCTTGCTAACTTGTAACCCTCAATCGAGCCATCTGAACCTTGTTTCCTCATCCCTACATAAGCTTCCCTCTTCCTTTTCACAAGACATTCCACCTCTTTCGTGAACCATGGTTCCCTCACTCGGCCATTTCCTCCCTGCCTGACAGGGACATACCTATCAAGGACATCCAGTATTTGTTCCTTGAAAAAGTTCCACTTTTCATTAGTTCCTTTCCCTGACAGTTTCTGTTCCCAACTTATGCCCCCTAATTCTTGCCTAATCGCATCATAATTACCTCTCCCCCAATTGTAAACCTTGCCCTGCCGTACGGCCCTATCCCTTTCCATTGCAATAACAAAAGACACCGAATTGTGGTCACTATCTCCAAAGTGCTCTCCCACAACCAAATCTAACACTTGGCCCGGTTCATTTCCCAGTACCAAATCCAATGTGGCCTCACCTCTTGTCGGCCTATCCACATATTGTGTCAGGAAACCCTCCTGTACACACTGCACAAAAACTGCCCCATCCGAACTATTTGACCTACAAAGGTTCCAATCAATATTTGGAAAGTTAAAGTCCCCCATGACAACTCCCCTGTGACCCCTACACATATCCATAATCTGCTTAGCAATTTCTTCCTCCACATCTCTATTACTATTTGGGGGCCTATAGTAAACACCTAACAACGTGACCGCTCCTTTCCTATTTCTAACCTCAGCCCATATTACCTCAGTGTGCAGATCCCCCTCGAAGTGCCTCAGGCAACTAGGGATGGGCAATAAATGTTGGCCAGCGACACCCATGTCTCATGTCCCATGAATACATTTTAAAAAATTATCTGCCAATGGCAGATGTTAAGAGTGGGAGGCAGGGGGGAAGTTTCCTGGTGAGCCATACTACAGAAGGCAACAGCAAACCACTGCAGTAGAACCATTGCCTAATTTAATGAAAGTCCATGGTCGCCAATGCCGTCTTAGGGCATGGCACCTAAAGGAGGAATCCTTCTACCATCAGCTAATGGGAATACCTTTTCTTTGTCCACTTTATCTTAGCCCATCTTAATGTATGTATACCTCTATCAAATATCCCTCAATGTCCTTTGCTCCAAGGACAACAATCCCAACTTCTCCAATCAAAATTTCATCACTCCAGGAACCATTCTAGACAGAGAAGTTGTGGAAAGATAGAGAATAGTCAGACCTGGACCATGTGAAATCAAATGATGCATTGCAATTGAAAGTAAAGTTGATGAAATTGCTCAGTTTTAGGTGAGGGTAAGAAACAACACCAATAGTCATCAATGTACCAGAGGAAAAGTTGAGGGAGAGATCTTGTGTAGAACTGGGACAAAGGATGTTCCACATATCCTCATAGCCTCTCACAATAATACCTTTTATTTGGAGGAAATGAATGGAGCTGTTCAACATGAGAACACATCCATCCTAATGGAGGATGCTGATGGTAGATGGGGACTGGTTGGGCCTCTGTTCAGGGAAGAAATAGGGGAACCCTCAGATGGGGGATGGAGGTGCAGAAAGGTATCACCATTTTCCTGCATCCCTGGTTCAAAACCTGATGTGGAGATGCCGGCGTTGGACTGGGGTAAACACAGTAAGAAGTTTAACAACACCAGGTTAAAGTCCAACAGGTTTATTTGGTAGCAAAAGCCACACAAGCTTTCGGAGCTCCAAGCCCCTTCTTCAGGTGAGTGGGAATTCTGTTCACAAACAGGGCATATAAAGACACAGACTCAATTTACATGAATAATGGTTGGAATGCGAATACTTACAGCTAATCAAGTCTTTAAAATACAAATAACGTGAGTGGAGAGAGCATCAAGACAGGCTAAAAAGATGTGTATAGCCAAGTTCCGCACACACGAGGACGGCCTCCACCGGGATATTGGGTTCATGTCACACTATTTGTAACCCCCACAGCTTGCCTGGACCTGCAGAGTTTCACTGGCTGTCTTGTCTGGAGACAATACACATCTTTTTAGCCTGTCTTGATGCTCTCTCCACTTACGTTATTTGTATCTTAAAGACTTGATTAGCTGTAAGTATTCGCATTCCAACCATTATTCATGTAAATTGAGTCTGTGTCTTTATATGCCCTGTTTGTGAACAGAATTCCCACTCACCTGAAGAAGGGGCTTGGAGCTCCAAAAGCTTATGTGGCTTTTGCTACCAAATAAACCTGTTGGACTTTAACCTGGTGTTGTTAAACTTCTTACTGTCAAAACCTGATGGCAGTGCCCATATAGTAAGAAGTTTAACAACACCAGGTTAAAGTCCAACAGGTTTATTCCCCACATCATCTCCACATCATGAGTGCCCATATAATCAGGCGATGACAATTGTCTGAGGCCGTATTCCAAACAAAAGCAAAGTGGTACAAAAACTTGCCATTTGATAGTCCGTTTATAAAGAGTTCCCTACGCAACTATTCATTTGCAAAGTGACTGTGTTTGGAGTGTCTATACTGATATCTGATGTAAATGTGGGCAAACTGTCGACTTTGCAAAATGGCACTCCGACATCGATGTGTAACTTTAAATTTACGATCAGCAAAATGACCAGTTTTGTTTTGCGCTGTAACATGATAGAAATGTCAAAATAAACCTATTCGTTTTGCATCCCCTAACCTTTGACCTCATCACCTACTTTAAAAACGATCCTTTTGATATCCTTTATGTACTTTTGTCTCCTTTTGGAATATTAAAAATCTCCTCAAAATATGTTGAATTTATTGAAAGAAAAACAACATTTTGACTCTTGATTTCTTTTGACTCTTCAATGTTTGCTATTCAAAAGGAAAAGATATTTGGGAAGTTTATCATTTGATTCAGAGTCTACGCATTAAGGGTCCATGGAAGCAAAGCTACTTGTTTGATGTCTATGGTTTTCTATACGGTTCTTGTTCTTAGCTGAGTAGTTATGGGATGGCGCTGAGTAGAGAGAGAGGTCACAGGAACCAGGTTATAGTCCAACAGGTTTACCTGAAATCACAAGCTCTCGGAGCGCTGCTCCTTCATCAGGTGAAGTGAAGGCTTCACCTGACAAAGGAGCAGCACTCCGAAAGCTTGTGATTTCAAATAAACCCATTGGACTATAACCTGGTGCCGTGTGACCTCTCATCTTGTCCACCTCAGTTTAACACCGGCATCTCCACATCATGGCCGCCATCGAATAGGGAATGGGGGCTGGGTGACCTGGAGGAATTGGAAATATGGGAGTCAGGGACGTGTAATGCAGCAATGATTTTAAATGGCTATTTAGCGTGGTGTTGCCTCGGACTTAGTGAGGGTAGTTATTATTCTTCTTTACTGGAGGTTGAGTATAGCAACATGAGACCATTATAAAATGGAGGGGGGGGGGGACGGGACAGAAGCTTAATAATGAATGTACTTAAAGAAAAAAGGTCGTATAAATTATGGATCAGGAGATTTATGATTGCACTGATTTTAAACCCGCACTGCACATACAATGGATGTACTTGTAGAACTCCAAGGATTTATTTTTTGCGACTCAGCAATCTGCCACACAGCAAGAAGTTCCACCTCCTGTAGCTAACTCAGTAATTTTATGATCTGGCTTCATGACAAGCAAATCCTTTGATATCCTTTTTAATTTAGTGACTGTGCAGATTACTCTGCTTCATCGACAACTTTTAAAGAACATACCAGAACATATAACCCCCGATTTGGGAAGAGTTATTTGTGATTCTGTGCACATTCCACCTCCTTCTCAAAATGCTTAAACCATATGTGTAGCCTGAATTAAATTGAAAATAAAAATGTCTGTCAACCGCTTAAGATGTTTTATTGGAAACTCTTGATCATAGATCGGACATTTCATCAAAATTAACGTTGCACCATACCCACGGGTGTCATTTTCTTACTTGTGATACTATGGGCAAGATTTTCCAGTCCTGCCCATGTGGGAATTGTCGTTGGTGGGATGGAAAGATTGACGGACCACCAAAAGGTCCATTGATTTCAGGCAAGACTTTCCAGTCCCACTGCTGTGGCCAGGATTTTACAGCACCTCCCATGTGATGGGATATTACAGTCCCACCAAGCTGAATTTAGAATGAAATCGCTCACTGCATCCATTGTGGGGAGAGAGACATCAAAGCGGAGCTGGAAAATCCTGGCCTACGTCGTAATTTTAAAATAATGCTCAGGGCTAACTGATCCACACAAATCAGGTGGGCCTTAGATTCCACCCCGCATTTTAAGGTGAGTCAGTTGTTCTCAGCTGGTTTTGGGGTGGGGGCTTACAATTGGCCTCAGTGCCGTAACCGAGGGAGATAAACAATTCAGTCAGAGTTCCGGATAACCATAGTGATTCCAGCTGAAATGTTTGAATTTCTGGTCAGGACGGGAATCAGACATGGCCACTAGGTACTCACAGTAAATTAGCATTACTGACTGTCACTAGCCATTAGATGAGAAAAGTAGTCATTGGCTGACTGCCATATTTGGCTCATCCCATGTCGCTATTACTGCATCGACACACTGCAGGGAAGGATGGGAGAAAATTATAGGAACAAAAACAGTATCCTTTTCCAAAGGAGTGTCCAACTGATAGAATGTAAAGTACTGCAAGAAGGTGAAACCACACTGGGCAAAATACCTACTCTGCATCAACCATCAGTGCATATGGGAGGCACGGTGGCACAGTGATTAACACTACCGCCTCACAGCACCAAGGACTCTGGTTCGATTCCGGGCTTGGGTCATTGTCTGTGTGGAGTCTGCCTGTTCTCCCTGTGTCTGCGTGGGTTTCCTCCGGGTGCTCCGGTTTCCTCCCACATCTGAAAGACGTGCTGGTTAGGTGCATTGGCTATGCTAAATTCTCCCTCAGTGCACCCGAACAGGTGCCGGAGTGTCTCGACTCGGAGATTTTCACAGTAACTTCACTGCAGTGTTAATGTTTGCTTACTTGTGACACTAATAAATAAATTCAACGCTCCAATTCAGAATGCAATGTTTAGAAATTGGCTACATTGCCTGATATGGATATATGGTAGCTTTCTCAACCAACCTGTTATGAAGGGTGAATATCTCCCCCTGTATATTTTTCTAACATATATAGATATGTTCATTGCTATTTCTAAAATTTTAATAACTGAACAAAGAACTTTAAAATGACTGAAACTGTGACTGTCTGTGACCCCTGAACAAAAGAAGCCACTTTGCATTTTTACGAAATTGCAGATCTCGTTAGCTCTGATGAGCCACTAATGACTGTACAGCCCAAGTTCCGAGAGATCTAATACAAAGGACAACTGCATTTACTAACCCAGGTTGGCCAGAGAGAGATAAGATTGTTTGTTAAGACATAGCAACTAGGAGCAGGAGTAGGCCATTCGACCCTTGGAGCCATCTCCGCTATTCAATATGATCATGGCTTTCTCAATGTCATATTCCCACTTTCTCCCCATATCCCTTGACACCATTAAAATCTAAAAATAAATTCTACCGCCTTCTTGAATATATTCAGTGAAGAATCTTTTCCTCATGTCAGTCCTAAATGGTCTACCCCATATCCGAAGATGTACCCCCTGGTTCTAGACTCCCCAACCAGGGAAAACATCCTCCCTGCATCTAGTCTGCCCAACCCTAGAATTTTAGATAGGTAGAATTTAGATAGAATTTTATACGTTTCAATCTTTATAGGGCAACACGGTGGCACAGTAGTTAGCACTGCTGCCTCACAGTGCCAGGGACTGGGATTCGATTCCTGGCTTGGGTCACTGTCTGTGTGGAGTTTGCACATTCTCCCTGTGTCTGTATGGATTTCCTCTGGGTGCTCCAGTTTCCTCCCACAGTCCAAAGATGTGCGGGTTAGGTGGATTAGCCATGCTAAATTGCCCCTTAGTGTCAGGGAGACTCGCTAGGGTAAATGCATGGGGTTGTTGGGATAGGGCCTGTGTGGGATTGTGTTCGGTGCAGACTTGATGGGCTGAATGGCCTCCTTCTGCACTGGAGGTAATGGAGGGTAATACAGAATTCTTAGTATGAGGTCCTTCATTTTAGTTTTACTAAAATAAGTAGACTAGGTTAAGGTAATTATAAAGTGCCTATATAGTGAGATTTCACAATGTGCCTGGAACAATAGATGCAAAGGTATTATAAACCGTATAACCACAAATTAACCGAGTATTATAAACTTAAACTGTTTTTTAAACATATATATATGTATTGCAACTAGAATGTAGTTTTAAATGTGTTTGAGAACCTTGACAGAAAAACAATCTAGCTGCTCAGCATGATGGGAAACATAGTGGTAGACAGACTAAATTCTTTTAATACAATTGAACATGGTGAGCAGTTTGTTCTTATCTGTTTGGGATAGGTAGGAGCAGGTATAATTAGAGTTCTGAAATGAATGGGAATGAGTGTGCTCCTGGGTAGTGAGGCTGGTGCAGTCATTCAAGCTGATAAAAGAGGCCAGATTCAGGTGAAATAACGACCCCATTCACTAATTAAAATTCGTAGATGTTAGTTGTGGCCTTAGATATAATCCGATGTACGTAGGTTTCCTAGGTAATGGGGTAGGAACCTTAGGTGCAATAAACTAATGATCTCCTCATCCTGTCGACAGGTGGAACATTATTAGCTCAGGTAATATACTATGTAATATTGTAATTGGACCCTCTAGTCTGGGTGACAGGCTGGACGGGAGATTGAAGTGTTCAAGACAATACATCAATTCTACATCAGTAATGTTAAGGCGGAGAGAATAGTCAACCCTCATTGATTGTTCTTTCTCCTGATGCATGCGTTAACAAATACATTTTTTTTCATTCTTTATCTACATGCTGACTTTTGTAGTCTATGTATTGGTTGAGTGAGATCATCTGAATACAAGACACCCCAGTGAGACATCTCAGAAAATTCCTCTCATAGGAGGATTCTATGATTCAGATCTCCTCTCATCCTTCAAAACTCTAGTGAATACAGGCCCAGTCAAACAAATCTCTCCTCGTCGAACAGTCCTGCCAACCCCAGTATCAGCCTAGTGAACCTCTGCTACACTCCCTCTGTAGCAAGTGTATCTTTTCTTAGGGAGAGAGGCCAAAACTTCACACAATACTCCAGCTGAGGACTCTCACTAAGGCCCAGTGTAACTACAGTAAGACATGACTATTTCTGAACTTAAATCCTATTGTATTGAAAGCCAACATAAAATTTAACTTCCTAATTGTTTGCTGTGCCTGACTCTCCACTTTCATTGACTGGTGTACAAGACACCCAGATCCCTTTGTGCATCCACACTTCCCAATATATCACAAATTAAATAATAGTCTTCCCTTCTGTTTTCCACACCAAAGTGTATACCTTCACATTTAGCCACTTTATAAACTGCATCTGCCATATGCTTACCCACTCAACTTGTCTAAATCACCTTGAAGCCTCTTAACATCTTCCTCACAACTCACAATTCCACCCAGTTTTGCGTCATCAGAAAACTTGGAAATGTTACATTTGGTTCCCTTACCCAGGTCATTTCTATATATCGTGAACAACCGGGGCCCAAGCACTGATCCCTGCGATATGCCATTAGTCATTGACTGCTACTTGGAAAAAGACCCATTTATTTCCCACTATTTCCTGTCTGTCAACCAATTCTTGATTCATGCCAATATATAACCCCCCCGATCACGTGCTTTCATTTTGCCCACCAACCTCTGACAAGAGAGCTTATCAAAAGAGTTCTGAAAGCAAAAATACACTACAACCACTGGTTTTCACTTATCTATTCTACTAGTTATATATCCAAAAAGCTCCCGTAGATTTCTTAAGCATGATTTGCCGTTCATAAACCCATGCTGGTTTGTCCAATTCTGTTATTATCCAAATGTTCTGTCAGATCACATCCTTTATAATAGACTCTAGCGTCTTCCTCACTACTGACATCAGGCTGTTTAAAGTTTTTTTTAAGTTTATTTAGAAGTGTCACAAGTTGGCTTACATTAACATTGCAATGAAGTTAGTGTGAAAATCCCCTAGAATTTTGGAAAATGACCACTAATGCATCCAAAGGTTGCATGACCTTCCTTTCAATTCCTAATGGCAGAGATATTTAAGTCTCTGACTCCCAAACAATGGATGTCTATCCTTTGTCAAAAATGGTGGACAGGTGGGAGTCATGTAACATGGGCTTCTAGCTTGTGGAACAAGCCTTGCTGGAGTGCATAGTTGATTCCACAGTTTAAAACCTGATCAACAAGCCCCACTGAAGAAACTTTGACTCAGGTTGGTAACCTGAACCCCCAACTACCCTGCTTCTGCTGGAAGGCTATACCATCTCCTACAAGACTGATGCATCTCTGCATGTCTATCTCATCATGTGAAGTAATCATTAATTGAAAAAGTGATTTATCCAGCATCGGTTTTCAACCCACCAACCTCCATGGAGAAATACCTCTTGGATTTTGATTCTGGACTCTGTAATCCATGTGAAACACTATTTCCTTCCTCTGTGGTCTCTGCTCTGTAAATCTTTCTTCTCTCTACCCCTCTGTTTAGCTTCTTCAGGTGAGGCGGTGTTGTGAACCTTCTTTTTGCGATTCAGGTGTGTATAAATAAACTAACCCTTTGAGTTCATCCATCTTGAGTTCATGGAAAATTGGATTGTACCAAAGGGGTTTGGAAAAAACACTACCACTTATAAACAGGGAAACAAATCAAAAGAACTTTCTGTTTATGGGTGGGTGGTGAGAGGAGAAATTAGTGCTATCAATTACAATGTAACGAATAATAGGAATTAACTAATGTGACAAGTGTGCAAACTCGCTAACCTTTGAGACGATATTCACTCACTGCACTGATGGTATTACTTGCAGTGGCTGGAGCAAGGTAAATCCAGGGTTGTGATTACAATGTTCTGGAATGACATGGCACTCTGGCCAGCTACAAGCATTTAATATAGATACTCCAGTCATATTTTTAATATACATACATCTTAGTAACATTGAAATAGCCAACATTTTATCGCGGTGTGGGGACAACATAAAGGTCAAGTTCACTTGTAACGGAGAACAATGGAAACATTGTGCTGAACGCAAACATTGATGGAAAGTGTGATATTCGACACGTGAGTAGGAAAATAACACGCACGTTCTGATGTCAGAATGTGCAAAGTACAAGGTTTATTTTTCAGAAAACAGAGGGAGATATAGTATTTTATATATATATATATCATAACACTGTATTTTCACCCATGTTACAAGAGTGACCTCCAGTGTGTTGGAGTGCCCTTGGTCTTTGACTTCAGGCATTATAACATCCTGATGGCCACTCTCACTGGGAACCACAGTTTACATGCAGTAGACTCCTTTCCAGGTTAATCCCTGACGAGCTTCCCTTTTACAATTTTTTGTTGTTAAATATGCTGACATCTACCACTGAAATACCTTTGATAAGATCATACTTGTCTTCAGAGCAACCGTGCTTCAACAATACTGATTTGATCTTAACAGGGTTCAGCTGAACAAACAGAATGCAGATACATTTAATTGTTTTACAATAGTAATAGCTTCTTAAAAGGCCTACGTCATCAGGTGTTTTTTGTGGCTTTCAAGCCAGGTATTTTCAGTAAAAATAGTGTTGAAGTCATCGTATCCCTTGATTAATGCTGCTCGGGTCACAGCCAATATCTGTACATCAAGGTCTTCCATTTCCTTTCACCAGAGACATTTTGTCGACTGTTTCAAAAGATTTAAGAGTGTTATTTTACTCTGTTGACTAATTTTAGTGAGTAGATAGACAGGAGTGCAAAGCGCTCAACGCCACCTTATACTCACATCCACTTTTTTTTGGTAAAATTGGTAAAGTGAGGAACCTAGGCTTTCTTACAAAGATCAAATTTCGGGAATAGTCAAAAATATTATTCTGCATTTTCCAAAAAAAAAAGACTTTCCCAAGCCATGGATGACACCAAATGTTCCATGTTTGCCATGAGTACACCACCAGAGATAAATATGTTGCTATGGAAACCACCAGTTAAGCCCTTCCCTCAAGATGACACAGCCTCTTTAAAATGACAACTCAACCCTAACTATTTTTAGGAATGCTCAAACGACCACTTGCCAATAGGGTTCTTTCTCTTTTTACACACGGGAAGCAAAAATTACTCTTAGTGGCTTTCAGATTACACCAAATTCAAGTAGCCATTTTGTTTTAAAACCCCCTTTGAGATATGATGGTGCAGTTGTGTCCAGGAAGTTCACTATTTGCTGTGGTAGTCAGCATATTACTTTACAATGAATTTACAACAGTATTTTTTTTTCAATAAGCTTTATTCAGTCAATCATGCATGGACAAATAAAAGACCCATTCAAACATTCCAAAAGAAATTCATGTTTTCTTTTTTTGGTTAGCCACTTCCCATACGGGAAATCTTTTTTTCTTGTAGACAGGAAGTGATATAAAAAGTCTAGCAGGGCAAAAGGTTAATGCAAGATTCAAGCTCGGGGCATGACATGCATTTTCTGTCAGTCTAATCCAACGAAACGTAACCGTGGTGCATAACGACATTTTGTCCCAATTATAATTAGGGTTGTGTTTCTTTTTGGTACGAGTGCAAACCGTCAATTAAAAGACATCAGAACAGCTCAGCAAATGCATCTTTATATAGTTTTGTAACATTCATACATTCTCAACATATTAGTTAATGCGACAAAGCCAGTTAACATTGTTTTTTAAAGATTCGCAGAAGTCTTGTTTAAAAATTGTGCAAATTAGAAAACACGAAGCACGTGAAATTTTTCCTTCTAAGTTTTATTTTAATTCAAGGACTCTGCCTCATACAAAATGTAACTTGTAGAAACTGCAGAAGTTCAAAGTTTGGCTGATAAACGTCAATCAGGCAACAAACTTGGTCAATCACAGGACCTTATCAGCTCCAGTCATGTTGCATGGTTGGAACTGGTGAACTTTCCCAACACTGTTTCATATATAAAGTTATCGCAACAAACTCCCAAATTTATAAATGTTTTTTTTAAACTTTCCCTTAAAAATGAACAGATGATGAATACATTGTATCAAAAAAGTGGTACCAAGATAAACAATATTCCATGCACACACTTTTATCACATGCTAACGTTACTTCATCAAACGACAATCACGAAGAAACAGAACTCTGGATGTGAAAATAGTTGGGTGCATCTTGAGTTTGGCAAACCTACTGTAAACAGATGAAGGGAAGGAATGCAGTTCGAAGGCATTTCAGCTGCACACAGAAAAAGGTGGAGAGGCCACAGGTAACAGTTTTGACAGTAAACTGGCAAGAGTTTCCATCTTCCTTTTATTACTATAGTTTTATTTCTCTCTCTCTCTCTGTTCGTTTACCCACAGCAGCCCCACAATACTGAATCGGGACAAAACGATTTTAGGTAAGATTGTTGATACTTCTGTGTACATAAAAAAGGGGAGATGTTTTCTTGAAACTCCCCCGTCACAATCAACCTCACATCACAAACGGTCAGTTCTACAAGTATGGGAGAGTTTACCTTTCTAAATAAAAATCCAATCCTTCTGCACAAATGTAGGTTCTACAATTAATGAGTACAATTGGTGCATGCATTATTCACGATGTAAGTTGACCTAAAATGTTCCAGGAACAATTTTTAAATCAATATATATTCCCTCCCCCCCCCCGACCACCCACCCAATAATGGGTTTTCTTTTTAAAATTTTAAATAATCGTTGTGCCTTTGTTATAAGGAAATCTATAAAACATTTGGTCACAATCGTGCTGGCGTCTGAAACAGGAGAATCCAGCAGATAAAGCTACAGAAAGGATGATTTTCCTTTTTTTTTGCCTGACAAAATATCAACTTGTTGCATAGCCCTCCCAACAAAACACTGGGGTCATCCTCTGTGAACCAGTGTCCTCATTTCTTCTTTCGATTCTTCAAAGTGCACGCTTTGTAGGCTACTCCCAACACATTTTTGTTTTTGGAAAATGAAAGACAATTACAAAGGCAACAGCAATGTTTTCCCACGTATCCTCACAACATAGAAACTGTACACCATGAAACATGTGCTCGTAAATGCCGCAACCAAGTTGATAAGACTGGACATGCACCGTGAATTGTAAGGACAGCAGACAAAGATGCTGTACTGGTTCGCACACTGTTTCGGCACTGATCTTCCTATGTCTTAACTTCAGAGAAGGTTAAAGCCTAGATTCGACACCAAATAAAGTCTTTTGGCTTTATGTTTCAAATTTGATTTTTGCTACACATCATTACTAATCTCAAGCCAGGTTATTTTATTTTAAATCATCTCGTAGATATTTGATTTACACCACTAACTTCGCTCACCTATGCATTTCAGCCAGACCTCCCACTTACCAGTTAAGACGCACTGAAGCAAGTTTGCATCTTCTCTTACGAGCTATTTAAAAGGTTAGGCACTTGGAATTCAACAGCTGGAGCACTAAATACAAAAGAGTGGAATGATGTCGTGCTAACTCCTCAACATACAAATTCCCACTGGTTTTTTTTGTACACTTTGTGTAAAACGATGGAACGCTACGAAGTTGGCGTGACTACATAAGGCTAGCCACTGGTGATTTAATAAAACCAGGATCGCAGGTCACCTTTCGTTTATCGCGACGGTAAGTGTAAAGAAAAGCGAAACAACAAAAAAAAAGGACAAAAAACAAAGTATAAACGAATCGCCAAAAACTTTTTTTTAAACAGAGTGTGAAAAGCAAACGACGCTGAGAAAGGCCTCTGGACCTGAAGGATGTGGTGCCGCCAACTTAAAATGGAACATGTTGCAGAAGTCCTTGGTGCAGATGAGAACAATGCAGAGACATGCGGAGACATAGTGCAGTGCAAGAGGAGAAATTTGTTTACTGGCTCCGTTCAAGACATGTTTATCTGTTATTAACACATCAAGTCCTACATTTGAAAGGTTTTGCTGTCTGCATTAGTCTCTCGATATGCATTAAAATATCTTATTCAACACCGCTACCCCGCCCCCCCGCCCCCCCCAACCTCTGGTATTCAAAGTCCACGATGAAAGTAGAGCCAGCTTCTCACAACCTACTTCATAAAGAGGCAATCTCATTCACCTCTTGCCCCCCTCCCTCCCAATGGGTCACAAGAACAGGCTACTGTATTTCATCGGGAGGTTTTTACCACTGGTTAAAGTATACACTTGTAAATAAATTTGGCATCTGTTGTTTTCTGAAATAGCCAATGTGGGGAGAGATATAGAAAAACAGATGTTTTCTAGCATGAAACAGTCTTTTGTTTTATTCACTTCAAGTGAGGGTTTTTTTTCACTTGCAAATTCAGTGCAAAAACAAGCTGAAGCAATTCTTTTTTTTAAAAAAAATTAGATTTCTGGAACAATTTCCAGTTTCAAAATCCCCGTGAATGCTGCATATTACTTAATATACACTCTCGAGCTCTGACAGAACACCCTGCAGATGATAAAACTCATCGTTATTAATGCATAATCTGTAAGAGTCTCGCTCGACCGGTGCGCTAGCACCAATCGTCTTCGTCTGTTTCGCGATAGTATTTCCGCTCTCCTGCTCCCGTCCCATGGCCCGTGCTCATGCCCAGGTTGCAGTGGTAACCGTTCGGGACTCTGCGGCTTTGGTGAGACTGAGACGCAAAGGACGAGATGCAAGAAGTCCTCGGGGACCTGCCCGCGGTGGTGGCGACAGCCACCTCGAAGGTCAGAGTTTCTTCCGGCAGAGTCTGCCCCCCATCGCTGTTGCAACTTTCACGGTGTCCCAAGTAAGGGTCCGATCCGATGCGCATCACCGTCGGTTGTCTGCTCTCGCCGCTAGTGTAAGGGTGGTTCTGGGACTCGCTGCGCAGCAGAGTGTTGTGCTCTGATCGTCCGCGGCTGAGTCTCCCTGGGGGAGTTGGGGGTAAGACGCCGTGCAGGTTGCTAAACTGAGTCGGAGAGGAGTTTGCAGTTTTGTAGGTGACGCTGGGGCGCGGTGTTAGAGGTGTCTGCGGCAGCTGCCGTCGACCACGACACGGGGTGCTCGCGCCAGAGACTGACTGCAGAGGGCTGCCGTTAACCGAACCACTGCCCTAGATGAAAATTGGAACAAAGCAATTCAAAAAACAAAAGAACAGACACACGGAAAAACAACAAAAGAAAAATGTCAACAGAAAAGGACACAAAGATCATGTGAAAGAAGAAATAAGATGAAACGGGCAGACGTGCACCAAAAAGAGAAAGTAAAGTATGAGGCAAAATACACAGAGATGCAGAGAGAATTGGGGGAAAAATGATTATCATGAGTGGCAAAATCAATTCTGGAAAAAGTAGGTAAATAATTAGCAGTATTAAGTGATGCACCATCAATCAAGCAAAGACTAGTTTGTATGCAAGAACAAATAGGCACTAAGTATACAAGATAAACCCATGAAGAGGCTGGTAAATAGGAAGAGTGCACAGGCAGCTAGCTGAGGGAACATAAGAGATTTCATTGCTGCAGTATTTAAAGAATATTAATTGAAGACAATTTGAATGAACGCTTGATACATTTAAATTATGAACAAGGTTATTTTCAATAAAATCATAGAACAGAATCCCTTCAGTGCAGAAGGAGGCTGTTCAGCCTACCGAGTCTGCACCGACTCTCTGACAGAATATCTTACCGAGGTCCTCTCTCCTGCCCTATCCCTGTAACCCCACACATTTACCATGGCTAATCCATCTAACCTACACATCTTGGGACATTAAGGGGCAATTTAGCATGGCCAATCCACCTAACCTGCACATCTTTGGACTGTGGGAGGAAACCGAAGCGCCCGGAGGAGACCCGCACAGACACGGAGAGGACGTGCAAACTCCACACAGACTGTCACCCAAGGCCGGAATTGAACCCGGGTCCCTGGCGCTGTGCCATTAGATGGAAGTTGTTAAAACACAGTGCATTATTTTCTGTGCGACACTGAGGTGAAACATGAACTCTGATAAAGACAGATGCCTTAACATATCACACTACCTGTGTACGTTCATGAAAACACTGCTGTGAATTTAAGTAAGATATACATGTTACACATTAAATGAATATAGAGGCATGTGTACTGCAGAATGATGTGAGAAACATAAGAATTCATATTAGGACTAAATCGTACGGCTCCACAGTCCTGTTCTGACATTTAATAGAATCCTGGTCAATCCTGTACCACAACTCTACTTTCCTGCCCAATCACAATAATCCTTTGATCTCAACCATGAATACAATCAATGAGCATTCTTTGCGATAGAGAATTTTCCTCTAAACTTAAACCAGGTGAAGACAGGGAATTGGTGAGACCACTTCTCCAATGGGGGAGGCAGTGGCATAGTGGTATTGTCACTGGACAGAGACCCAGAGCACAATCAATGGACCCGGGTTGAAATCCTGCCATGGGAGATGGTGAAATTTGAATTCAATTAAAAAATCTGGAATTAAAAAGTTTAACGATGACAATGAAACCATTGTCAATTGTCGGGAAAAACCCATCTAGTTCACTAGTGTCCTTTGGGGAAGGAAATCTGTTGTCCTTACCTGGTCTGGCCTACATGTGACTCCAGAGCCACAGAAATGTGGTTGACTCTCAAATGGCCTCTGAAATGGAGGGCAGTTAGGGATAGGCAATAAATGCTGGACCCAGCCAGGGACACCCACATCCATTAAATGAATAAAATAAAAATACTGCATGCAGTTTTGGTCTCCATATTTAAAGGAGGATGTGATTGTGTTGATGGCAGTTCAGGGGAGAGTTACAAGATGGATACTACATTGAGTGCAGATATCTTGGAGGGTTGTGGGCCTGGAGGAAATAATGCAGATAGGGAGGAGTGAGGCCATGGAGGGATTCAAAAACAGGGAGGAGAATTTTAAAATCATGACATTGATTGAACATGAGACAATGTAGGTCAACGAGCAGAGGAGAGGGAGTGGGATGAAACTTGGTGCAAGTTAAAACATGGGCAGCTGAGTTTTGGATGTGCTTAAACTTATCAAGGGTAGAACGTGGGATACCAACAAGGAAAGTGTTAAAATATTCCAGTGGAAGAATTTTAAGTTGTTGTGGCAAATCAGGACAGCTAAATAAGCAGCACATAACTGACACAGGGAAAGAGAAGAGGAAAATATTTTGCACACGCAAAAACACAAGAGAAAAATAGTAAGAATCAATCTGATATTGGAAAATTAAAGTTCACAAGTTTTAAAGTTTATTTATTAGTGTCACAAGTAGGCTTACATTAGCACTGCAATGAAGTTATTGTGAAAATTCCCTAGTCGCCACACTCTGGCGCCTGTTCGGGTACACAGAGGGAGAACTTGGCATGGCCAATTCACCTAACTAGCACATCTTTGGACTGTGGGAGGAAACTGGAGCACCCGGAGGAAACCCAGGGAGAACGTGCAGACTCTGTACAGACAGTGACCCAAGCCGGGAATCAAACCCGGGTCCCTCACGCTGTGAGGCAGCAGTGCTAACCACCGTGCCGCCCCATTTTAATTTTAATTGGGCTGGAAGTAGAATTTAAAAAATACTTATTGATCCATTGTAACTTAGGTGAACGGCCATTGAACGGCTTAGATAGGATGGACGTAGGGAAGTTGTTTCCATTAACAGGGGAGACTAGGACGCGGGGGCACAGCCTTAGAATAAAAGGGAGTCACTTTAGAACAGAGATGAGGAGAAATTTCTTCAGCCAGAGAGTGGTGGGTCTGTGGAATTCATTGCCACAGAGGGCTGTGGAGGCCGAGACGTTGAGCGTCTTCAAGACAGAAATTGAAATCAACCATGATTGAATGGTGGAGTGGACTCGATGGGCCGAATGGCCTTACTTCCGCTCCTATGTCTTATGGTCTTATGGTCTTATAGGTGCCTTGGTACCGAAAGCACAAAATGTAATTGTAAAAGATAAACACTTTAGTAACTGTACGCAGTACACCAAGTGTGATCTGACCAATATAAATTGAGCGTAACTTTCCTATTATTCCTCCTAACTGCAGCCTGACTGATGGTGGTTGTAGCTGTTCATTTTTTTAGACTTTAGACAATAAACGATAATCATTATAAGATTTATGTTAAATATATATTCGCTGGAATTTTCCGGCTGTTCATGTCGCCAGGATCTTCTGGTCCCACCTACAGTGCACATCTGCCGTGGCTTTCCATGACAGAGGCGGGAACAGAAATTCCCAATGCCGGCGAAGAGCACGGCATCTCCCACAGCCGAGAAACACGCTGTGGACAGGCCAGAGAATCTCCTACCCCCATACTCTTACTGAATTACTTTACAGCTATCTCTTGTTTAGCACTCCTAATGTGTTCCCAAAAAAAAAACAGCGTGCTAAACGGGGGCGGACATGGCGGTAAAATTCCAGCCATAAAAATCTGTCAACAACAAAATAAATTTTAACTTCTAACAATTGACTTTAAAAAGAAATCTCTCCCCCATCCACCATCAGTAAGTTAAGGTTCAATTAGAATTTACAGTTGCCCGTAAGCTCCAGCTGGCACATGCTGAGTTATTCTCACCTGTCTGTGGAGGCTATGATCTGGGACTGCGCTCGGAGATGTTGACCGACTCTCATCAGTTGATTTGGGCTGCGGCACTTCCTGACTTCCATATCGGTCGCAGGAGTAGTAACGCTGCTTCTCATTGGAGGATGGAGATTTCCTCTCCTGTGACCTACCTCGCACGCGCTCCTTCGACGGCTGGACCTTTTGACGAGCTGCAGAACTCAGGTCATCCATTTGGTCTGTAGGGAACAACATCGGATAAGAGTAAAAACACACGAGTCAACGAGACCTTCCAACAAGCAGCATTTACGCACCTTACTGCTGGTTGAAAAATACCACAGGCAGAATGAGGGGGGGAGGCGATGGCCTTGTGGTATTATCGCTGGACTATTAAACCAGAAACTCAGCTAACGTTCTGGGGACTGGGGCTCGAATCCTACCACGGCAGATGGTGGAATTTGAATTCAATATTAAAAAAATCTGGAATTAATAGTCCACTGATGACCATGAAACAATTGTCAATTGTCAAAAAAACCCATCTGGTTCACTAATGTCCTTTAGGGAAGGAAATCTGCCATCCTTACCCAGTCTGGCCTACATGTGACTCCAGAGCCACAGCAATGTGGTTGACTCTCAACTGCCCTCAGGCAACTAGGGATGGGCAATAAATGCTGGCCAGCCAGCTACGCCCATGTCCCAAGAATGAATAAATAAAATGTGATAAAATACATAAATGCGATCCATTTAAAAATGTAGCCTTCCTATACTTTTGAGTGGTAATGAATGAAGCATACCTGCATCAGTCTTTTGAACAGCATGTGAAACCATGCTCTCATTTGCTCTCTAAAATGACACTATTTCAAAGAAGAGTCCTCTTTGGTGTCCCTGGCCTTATTTATCCCTCAGGCAGCAGCAATGACACAGATTGGCTGGTAATTATCACCTTAGGGCGGCACGGTGACACAGTGGTTAGCAATGCTGTCTCACAGCGCCAGGGAACTGGGTTCAATTCCAGCCTCGGGTCACTGTCTGTGTGGAGTCTGCATGTTCCCTCCCGTCTGTGTGAGCTTCCTCCGGGTGCTCCGGATTCCACCCACAGTCCGAAGATGTGCGGGTTAGGTGCATTGGCCATGCTAAATTGCCCCTTAGTATCAAGGAGATTAGCAGGGTAAATACGTAGGGTTATGAGGATAGGGCCTGGATCTGATTGTTGTCGGTGCAGACTCGATGGGCCGAACGGCCTCCTTCTGCACTGCAGGGATTCTATGATATTTGTGACAGCTTGCTGTGTACACGTTGTCAGTCATGTTTCCTACACTACCCCACTGACTACATTTCTAAAGTATTTCATTGGCTGTAAAGCCTTTTGGGATGTCTCAACCTTGTGAACGATGCAAGTCTTTCTGCTTTTTGATCTCTGCAAAGGTATAAAATTGAACCGTATAACTGACATGCAACAGTTATGGGGGGCGGGGGGATGCAATAAGGGAAGATTTCCTTTCCCAATCTGTAATCTTTTTTTGGGTTACGAACCCACGCCACACAAATTCTCAGAATTCTCATGTTCCAATCCAGTGCTCCGAAAACTGATCAAAACACGCTGGAGCCACATCTGCTGAGCACATAGACTTGTCCCAGTTTTTGATCAGTTCCTAACACTCTTTTATCCAATTTTCTAAAGCAAATTCTTTTAAGTTGCAGGCCATTGACAAACCATAAACCTAGAAGCAGTTTTTGCTTTACGTTGACTTTAGCATAGTGATCCTCTGATGTCCCACATTGCATTGCTGGGCAGCAGAGTGACACAGTGGTTTGCATTGCTGCCTCACAGCACCAGGAACCCAGGTTCGATTCCCGGCTTGGGTCACTATCTGTGTGGAGTTTGCACGTTCTCCCTGTGTCTGCGTGGGTTTCTTCCAGGTGCTCCGGTTTCCTCCCACAGTCCAAAGATGTGCAGTTTAGATGGATTGGCCGTGCTAATTTACCCCTTAATGTCAGGGGGACTAGCAGGGAAAACACATGGGGTTACGGGGATAGGGCCTGGGTGGGATCGTTGTTTGTTGGTGGAGGCTCGATGGGCTGAATGGCCTCTTTCTGAACTGTTGGGATTCTATGATTTGAGCAGAATTTGTTTGAATTCTCCAGCATCGAGTTGTCGATCTCCTGTAAAGGGGAGCGGATACCTAGCATTTGTCCTCTTTCTTTTCGGGCCCTTTGGCTGCTGTTGACAGATATTCTCCCATTTTTAATAGAGACCCATTTATTGATCCAGTAAGCTTTTCATACTGAATTATGTTGTTGAAAACAGCACTATTATTCTTGCAGATGAGGAGCATTTTTCAGCTGGCTGAAAACCATTTTGCATTTGTTTATTTATTCCCTTTCCTATGGTCCGTTGCTCCAGTCTTATCCAGGAGGCACCCTGCTCCAAAGGCCTTTCCCAACAATCTTTTTAAAAATTCATTCGTGGGATATGGGTGTCGCTGGCTGGCCAGCATTTATTACCCATCCCTAGTTGCCCTTGAGAAGGTGGTGGTGAGCTGCCTTCTAGAATCGCTGCAGTCCGCGTGCCGTGGTTGACCACAATGCCGTTAGGGAGGGAATTCCAGAATTTTGACCCAGCGACTACGAAGGAAAAGTGATATATTTCCAAGTCAGGATGGTGAGTGGCTTGGAGGGGAACTTGCAGGTGATGGTGGCCCCTTATCCTTCTCGGTGGAAGTGGTCGTGAGTTTGGAAGGTGCTGTCTAAGGATCTTTGATGAATTACTGCAGCGCATCTTGTAGATAGTACACACTGCTGCTACTGAGCGTCGGTGGTGGAGGGACTGGATGTTTGTAGATGTGGTGCCAATCAAGCGGGCTGTTTTATCTGGATGGTGTCAAGCTTCTTGAGTGTTGTTGGAGCTGCACCCATCCAGGCAAGTGGAGAGTGTTCCATCACACTCCTCCTGGCTTGTGCCTTGTAGATGGTGGATAGGCTTTGGGGAGTCAGGAGGTGAGTTACTCGCTGCAGTATTCCTAGCCTCTGACTTGCTCTTGTCGCCACTGTGTTAATGTGGTGGGTCCAGTTGAGTTTCTGGTCAATGGTAACCCCAAGGACGTTGACAGTGAGGGATTCAGTGATGGCAACACCATTCTATACAATGATGCCCCAAGGGAGCAGGAAAGTTGTGCTACACTTTCCGCTTTATCATTTCTGCAAGTCTTCCCCCATGAAAGTGGAAGCGCTCAGCCTCCATTCAGGAGCTCCATGTAATGACGCAAGAAACTGGGGGCTGCCAAGTATAAAATGGGGAAGACTAGTGGTGACTTATATCCAACTTGTCCACATTGCAGTGCATAGATAGGGTTATTTTTTGAAGTTGTGGATAATGAATAGCTTGTTCATATTTGCAATTGAAAGCACAATGTCAACCTTCACAGCTTGTCACTCTAAGTTAATATGATTTTGGTAATAGTATTATCCACATCAAAGCATTCTTAGGCAGCTATCAAATATATTTTACATAGATTACTTCACTTTTAGAATTTGTTTATTTAGCTTGCTTAAATCTAGTGTGTCGGACACACTCTGAACATCAAACATAGACCAGTACAGCACAGGAACAGGCCTTTTGCCCCACCATGTTGTGCCGAACATAACGCCAAATTAAACTAATCTCTTCTGCTTGCCCTTGGTCCATATCCCTCGATTCCTTGCATATTCATGTGCTTATCTAAAGGCCCCTATCGTATCTGCCTCCACCACCACCCCTGGCAGCGCATTCCAGACACGTACCAGTCTCTGTGTAAAAGCCTTGCCCCTCACATCTCCTTTGAACTTTGCCTCTCTCACCTTAAGTACATGCCGACTAGTATTAGACATTTCAATTCCAGGAAAAAGATTCAACCCTATCCATGCCTCTCATAATTTTATACACTTCTATCAGGTGGAATATATTACATTTCTAGTCATATACAGTGATGTGATCGTAAAAGGTTTGTCTAATTTCAGCATGAGCATCCAAAACAGAGGAAAATAAAGCAAAGGAAAGATGATGCAGAGAGATGTCTGATCAAAACATGACATGCAATCCAGACCAGCATGGGCATTCATAGGAGGGGAAATCCTCCTAAATAATGGTCTCCAGGGATTCATTTTGTATATGTCAAGGATTACCTGTAGAATTATAGAATAGAATCATAGAATCCCTATGGTGCAGATGGAGGCCATTCAGCCCATCGAGCCTGCATCGATAACAATCTCACCCTATCCTCGTAACTCACCGTATTTACCGTGCTGGTCCCCTTGGCACGAAGGGGCAATTTAGCATGGCCAATGCACTTAACTAGCACGTCTTTCGGACTGTGGGAGGAAACCGGAGCACCCGGAGGAAACCCACACAGATACGGGGAGAACGTGCAGACTCCACACAGACAACGACCCAAGCCGGAAATTGAACCTGGGTCCCTGGCACTGTGAGGCAGCAGTGCTAACCACTGTGCCACCAGAACAAAGTGAACTGAATTTTATTCTCCATCAAAAAGTACGATACCAGTCAGGGAATGCTTGATGCAAACATCTGGGGTGCTGACAAGATAAACTGCTCCATTCCACAGTATTAATACCTCTCGCCTTTGATGAACACAAGAGTCAGGAAACGAATTATAAATGAGCCCCCCAAAAAAGTCCATAAATTGTCAAATTTCAGACATCTTATGATTCCCTGATCCTAAAGTGATCCCAATTTGTTACCTGTTTCTCCATCAGCATGTCTGCTGGGAGACCTCTCAAGTGACCGCTGCTTTTTCTCTTTTCTCCGATGACAGCGATGCTGATGGTGGTGGTGATGGTGAGGCATTCGTTCCGGGATAACGCGCTCCAGAGAGTAATCTGGCAGATGCATCCCATGAGAGCGCTGTGGCGTCAGCGTAGAGACGGAGCGCTTCATGGAGCTTGTGTCTGGAATTGGCTACACAAAAAAGGGGCACAACACCCAAGAAAGTTAGAATGTCCGAGTACACTGCAGTTACATTCATTCCATTTTATTCTGGTATTCCGCTAACCATGCTTCTTAATGTCATATTATTAAGCATAGTTTTTAATACTAAAGAAGTTATTAAGAAACACAAAATTATTACTTATGTCGACTCAAAAGCCATTCAATAAGCACGATCAAGCACACTTTATAGCACTGAGTATATGCTGGTTGACCTTCGATTGCTTTGTGTAATGGCATCATTAATCACATTAACCTCTTCATAGAAATACTGATGAGAGAAAATCTCCCAGAATAACAGGACCATTAGGAATAGGAGTCGGCCATTCAATGCCACCCACTCAGCTCCTCAGGCTTGCTCCACCATTCAATTCCATCGTGGCTGACATGTATTTAAAATCCATTTTTATTTATGCGTTATTAATGTCACAAGTAGGCTTACATTAACACTGCAATGAAGTTACTGTGAAAATTCCCCAGTCAACACATTCCGGCGCCTGTTCGGGTACACTGAGGGAGAATTTAGCATGGCCAATGCACCTAACTAGCACATCTTTCAGACTGTGGAAGGAAACCGGAGCACTCGGCGGAAACACATGCAGACACAGGGAGAATGTGCAAACTTCACACAGTGACCCAAACCGGGAATTGAACCTGGGTCCCTGCTGCTGTGAGGTTGCAGTGTTAACTACTGTGCCACCGTGCTGCCCCACTCTTTTCTCTTGGTTGCTTCGATCCATACCCCCTTGGTGACATTACTGAACAAAAATCTCTCTCTCATTCTTTACAACTCCAAATCTGCCAACATCCACAGTCTTTTGGAGGACAGAGTTTGAAATTTCTGCTCTTTTGTTTCTGAAAAAATGTTCCAAAAGGGAAAACAAAACAAGTTTTTGGTAAGATTCCACCCACAATGTGCAATTTGCAATTCATGGAAACTAGGCAATTTTTATAACCAAAAGATTTCTTGATTGCATATTTTCTTTTTGGCCAATTCCACCATTTTTTCCTTATATTTGGTTACTGATATCACTAAAACATATGCATTAATATTACAGTTCGAGCATATCCTGGAAAGCCCATTTAACTGTAAGTTGCTAGCTTAAGATGGAATGAGGAAGCATATAAATATCACAGAAATATATGCAAGCAAAACTAAAATAGTTTTTATAAAAGATCAAGGTGTCTCATAATTCACTTCCTACATTGATGCATTCTGAACTGGACTTTTGCACATTTTTTTCCATCAGTTCTCTCATTCTGAATAGAATCTTTTGTCTGTTTTTGAATACTTATGTACATTGAATGTTATATATTAGTGGACTTGAGCAACACACTCCAAACAAAAGAATCCAAGTAAAAATAATACTTGGGCCTAAATGAGATTAAACTCTGAGACTGGTCAAGTGGGCTCACGACAAATGGGTAGATGGTATTTATCCCAGAGTGCTGATAGAGACTCAGGATAAGATCTGTAGGGCATTACCAAGACGTTATTGAATGCTGTGATAGTGCAGAAGATTTCACATGACCCAAAATGGTGCCTATATTCAAAAAGGAAGCCAAAACAAACAATGGCAACTATAGACCTAGCAGTCTAGAATGGAATTGATGACTAGGAGTAAACCCAAGGATCACCTGTACAAAATAACCTGATTAACTGCAGTCAACATAGAAACAGAGGATCTCAGCTGATAAACCACCTTTGATTTCTTTGTAGAAATAATAGACAAGCGAGTAAAGGACTATTGGGGGACAGACAAGAAAGTGGAGTTGAGGCCACTACCAGATCAGCCATGATTTTATTGAATGGCAGAACAGACTTGAAGGGCTGATTGGCCTACTCCTAAGCACTATGATCATTTTTGACTTCATGCATGCATATTAGGAGTAACCGCAGTGTACAATCTTGTTAATAAATGCAATGAATGGAGGTAAGGCCTGGCAGCAGTTCTCTTTAAGATGTAGCAGCTTCTCAGTGGCACAGTTACAAGTTTCCTGAACTCAACCCATTCTTCAGAGGGAGGAGTTGCTACCAGTGCCCGAAGCTACAAACGCAGTTACAGGACTGGGCCAGACACCATGTTGAAATGAAGTCCAGCATTCCCAGCCAAACAAGTCTAAGTGGGGTTTCATTCAAATGCACAACGACCAAAAGACTGAAGTAAAATAAAAGTGGACATAATACAAGTTACATACTGCAAGGACACTCCCAGATGATCGAGATGATTTCTTCAGCAAAGGGTTGAGTAAGACGACACAGTGAAGCAGCCCATAGCACAGGGTTGGGTGAGGTTAGGGAGGGTTAGACGGGGGTCAGGTGGAAACAGAGAAAAAGCATTGCAAACCAAAGCACCAGAGAGATATTTATGAAAGCAAAAACAGATCAACCCAGGATGTCAAGACACCACACAGAAGTAGGCACAGGGGAAGTTTCGGTATTGATGGAGAAAGATCGATAGGAGAACAAAACAGAGAAAAGACAAGTCAATGAAGTAAGAAGTTGGATTAAGGAGTGAGGGGAAGGATTGATGAATCAAATGTTGGTTAGGATGAGAAAGACAAAGCACAAAAATTATGAAATGTCACAGCAATTGAGCTCAAAACAATTAATAATTGCATGATTGTTTTTGGTTACATCAAATATATATTACCAGTCTGGAGAAATGAACAAGCAACGGATACTGTGATTGACAGTTTAAACCAACCAAAAAATACAACCATCGCTCCAAACAGAATGAATAGCATCCAGGGCGTGCGTTAAGCTTTCACACAGGAATGGAGACTGGCTATAAATCTCAGCGTTAATGATTAGTAATTGCAAAATGAACAGGTCTGGAAAATACCAATTGCATCGGGAAACATAAGACACTGGGTGGGATTATCCGGCCGCGCTGGCCCCCAAGACTGGAAAATCCCACCCGAGGTCAACGGGACCTTTGCATGGTCTGCGCCCTGCCCGCTATGATTCCCATGGTGGGCGGGACAGGAAAATTCCACCCACTGAGTCTGGTCACTGACCAGAGTATGAGCTTCATCGCAAGCAGAAGAGTGAAGTGATTTCTTTTCATCTTTTGGAGGAGGTTTGCAGGGTTGAATGGAAACGTGTGAATGATTCTGGTTCTCTTTGGCTTCATTTCTACTGAATGATTACCTCTCATTCCTGATTGCAGTTCAACTTTACACTTGTCAAGTTAACTTACATGAACGCTCAATGCTATGTTTTGAAGTGGTTTTCAGCAAATTAGATATAACTGCCTAAATAACAGTTTTTTATTAAGCTGACTGAAAATGATTTCTTGATCTGTAAATACTTCCAGTGGATTAGTTCTATTATTAAATAGCATTATCATAGAAGCCCTGCAGTGCAGAAGGAGGCCATTCAGCCCATCGAGCCCGCCCACCCAGGGCCCTTTCTCTGTAACCCCAAGTATTTATCCTTCAAATCCCCAAGGAGCAATGTAGCCTGGCCAATCAACCTAACACGCACATCTTTGGAATATGGGAGGAAACTGGAGCACCCGGAGGAAACCCAAGCAGACACGGGGAAAATGTGCAAACTTCACACAGACAGTGACCCAAGGTTGGAATCGAACCTGGGTCCCTGGCGCTGTGAAACAGCAGTGCTAACTGCTGTGTCGCTATTATTCAACTTCAGTTCAAAATTGTTCAGCAATAATATGAAAGTAAAATGAACTATAAGGGCATTTTTTTAAAAAAAAGGTGTCCAACAAAAATATGTAAGAAACAAAGTCTGACCGATAAACAGGACAGAACATAGCAAGCGGTATATTTTACACAAAAATTGAATGGTTAATTATTTAGTTGTCCTTGCTCTCAGACTGTGGTGAAAGGAGATTCCAATTTAATCTTAGTCGGACTTCACAAGGTTCATAGTCTTTTCTTTGGTCAGTCCCATATTTAATGTGCCTCTTCTCATGGTTCACTCCGTAGACTTGTCTAAAACCCATGGCATTTTGTAACTATCTCAACTCTGCTCAACATCTCTCATGATGTGGAGATGCCGGCATTGGACTGGAGTGGGCACAGTAAGAAGTCTCACAACACCAGGTTAAAGTCCAGCAGGTTTATCTGGAATCATGAGCTTTCAGAGCGCTGCTCCTTCATCCACTCACCTGAGGAAAGAACAGCACTCCGAAAGCTCATGATTCCAAATAAACCTGTCGGACTTTAACCTGGTGTTGTGAGACTTCTTACTGTGCCCACCCCAGTCCAACGCCGGCACCTCCACATCATGTTTAATGTGCTTCTTCTCATGGTTCTGCCCATAGACTTGTCTAAATCCCATGGCATTTTTTAACTATCTCATCTCTGCTCAACATCTCTCAGAGTGGGGATTCATGTAGACTCTGTATCGACATCGAAACACTCCAAGCCCATTGGCATCATTTGAAACCTTAATGTGCGCTTCTGGGTTTTCTTTGTGAAACTCTTACCTGGGTTTCTGCAGTCAACCGAGGCATTGATGCTGCACGTCCTTGACTCTCCAAACCCGGCTGATCGACCTGATTCACATCATACCCTATCTCTCTCATCTCCACAGCCTGTGCAAGAGCAAAGGGATATCAACTCTTTTGCATTCAATTCAATTTATCATAGTTTCACTATATACTGAGGTTAAAGCTCTGCTTAAGCACATTTGCAATCGACACAGATCAATAATTAAATGATGCTCATTATTTTATGAGAATCTTTTTAAACTTCTCAATGACAACACCAACAAGGTGCTTCCTTCGAAAAACAATACTGCAGAAGCTGGAAATCTGAGCTAAAAGCAGAAAAAGCTTTTCTGGTCAGGCAGCATCTATAGACAGAGAAATAGAGTTAATGGCAGGAATTCTCTGATTTCCTACTCCCCTCCACCGCTGCCCATGAGAACGGAGAATTTGGTGCTCAGCCAAATCTGCTTTCACAGCAGCGGGACCCGAGAATCCCAGCTGCGGATTAGTTTGGAAAATCCCAGCCAACATTTCAGGTCAAGAGCCTTTCATCAGATCTGGGGAAGTTAGAGATATAGGCTGGAATTCTCTGACCTCACACGCTGTGATAGGTTAAAAGACAGGAGAGATTGAATGGTGTGCTCCAAAGATATGCAGGTTAGGTGCATTGGCCATGCTAAATTACCCCTTAGTGTCTCAGGATGTGTAGGTTAGAGGGATTAGTGGGGCAAATATGTGGGGTCACGGGGTTAGGGCCGAGGTGGGATTGTTGTTGGTGCAGACTCAATGGGCTGAATGGCCTCCTTCTGCACTGTAGGTATTCTATGAGTCAATTTTCCAGGGTCAAAAATAATGGCTGGAATCTTACCACCATTCACCTCAGCGGGATTTTCCCGTCCCGCCGCAGTGAATGGAGATTTGGCTGGCTGCCAAATTCTCCGACCTAGCTGTAGCAGGACCATGGCATGAACGGCCAGTAAGATGACGCCCTAGGTTTCTCTTCTTACCATGGTTTTTGCTTTCAGACAAGCGTGCTGCTGTCTGAAAGCAAAAACTAGGGAGAAATAAAGCAGACTAATGCAGGAAATGGAAACAAAAGGAATTGCCCAGATACTCCGGTCTCTGGGCCATTTAAGACCAGACTTAACCCCCAAGATGTTGTTCAGGTGCTAACGGAAGTTCCAATGCAACGTGTTCATGGAAATTGCCCAGAAAGTTTGAACTTCCGATGAGCAAATCCCCTACTCCCTGGAATCCTCTGCAAAAGTCTTCAACTCTTGAGACTTTGGAAAGTTCCAACTCACTCACTTGGATAGTTACCCAAGAAATGTTAGACAGAAACACCGTAGACTAACTTCTGGGTGACTTTACAACTGATAGTCCTGGAACACCCTTCAACCCCTGACCACACCAACAGTCGAATCTTCCTCCAATCCCTGACCCCACCTGACTCGTCCTCACCACCTGGCCTTGAATTGAACATCTGAGAGTCAACAACATTGCTATGGGCCAGGATTCACATGTAGGCCTGACTGGATAAGTATGGCAGATTTCCTTCCCTAAAGGACATCATTGAACCAGATGGGTTTTGATGGCAATTGGCGATGGCCACCATTAAGTTAAAATTCCATCAGCTGCCGTGGTGGGATTTGAGCCTGCAACCTCGGCATTAGCCTGGGCCTCTGGATTATGAGTCCCGTGACATTAGCAGTATTCCACCATCTCCCCCAAGCAAGCATCTGAGAGTAGAGGATAACACCACACCAGCCTCACATGATGCCTTTAATCAAGCTGCTTCACAATAGGAGCTGGTTAGAAATAGGGGTGGTGAAAAGGAGTTTTATTTGCTCTTGCGACGTGGACAGCTTCAACAAAGCAGTTTCCTCTAATTTTGCTGAGGGCAGTAAGAGTCAATCATGGCGTGCGAGACTGGAGTCATATGTAGACCAGGTCAGGTACAAGTGAAAGATTCCCTTTTCCTTCTGTTTGCAAAAGGGGAGACGGTTAAGATGGTTAAGAAGAGAATCCGTGAATATTGAAGTGAAATGGCTGAAGGCTCTACCAGTGATTATATCATAGAATCCCTACAGTGCAGAAGGAGGCCATTCAGCCCATCGAGTCTGCACTGACCACAATCCCACTCAGGCCCTATTTCTGTAACCCCACACATTTACCCTGCTAATTGCCCTGATGCTAACGGTCAATTTAGGTGGCCAATCAACCTAACCTGCACATCTTTGGACTGTGGGATGAAACCGGAGCACCCGGAGGAAACCCTCGAAGACACAGGGAGAAAGTGCAAACTCCACACAGACAGCAACAGATTGAACCTGGGTCCCTGGCACTGTGAGGCAGCAGTGCTAACCACTGTGCCACCCTTATAGTGAAGGGAATGGGAATGTACAGTTGGACAACCTCAAAACATGCAGAGGTTAGAGGCGAGATTGTAAGAACATGGTGCAGAGTAGAGAAGAGCATGCAAGAATTTGTAAGTGAGGATAAAGGTGCCTTCGTAGCACAAGTGACTTGATTATGTTAATTAGGCAATCATAGAATCATACAGTGCACGAGAGGTTGGCAGGGCATCGGTGGGGGAGGAGGAAAAATCATGATCAATGGACGCTCTCTTGAGACAAAACATATAGCCTACATTTCCATAGTGCAGAATATTGATTCAGCAAAAACCAACAGACCATTTTCGATCCCCTTTACATAACAAAGAATGCCTCTTCCACATTAGCCTCACAGAATATTGCATCTTATTCTCCAGTCACGTGCATTACGCAAATAAGATGCGCCTTTCAGAATCAAATGGAGCAGTAAGCGACTGTAAGCTTTAGATGTAATGTCAGCCACGTTCACTCACAGTTGTCACTGGGAATTATTAACTGTGTTATGAAATTCTCCTGCATGTTAAATATTAAATTCATACCTGAGGGCTGCTTTGAGTAACTGGGACTTCATCCGCTTGACTATGTTCTGGCATTCGCAGCTTAGCCTCATTAAATGCCTCCTGGGCCCGCAACCAGGGTGAAGATTCTTTGAGGCCGCCTTGGTACAAACTAAATGATAGAAAATATAATTACTACAGTACAACTCACACTGTCAAAAATATACATGCTCTCTGTTATAACTTGACTGGGAACTAATCTCCAGGCATTTTTGAGATAAATATGATAGGGACACACATACTATTGCGCATAATTCTCAGAGTCAAAATACTCAGCTCTGATGAACGGTAATCATGGAGCTTATATGTCCTATCAAGAGAAATATAACTGTTGCAATCAGACGGAGGGGCTATGTTAATAATTGACTGTTTAGAATCAGAATAGAAATGGGTTTGGTTGTGAAAGGGTGTTCAGTATTTGAACAACACATTCAAATTTAAACCCACAGTGATATTGCAATAAAAATATGTAGCGGTTCACTAAATAATGTCTTCAACCTTGCTTGAAAAGACCTGTCATCAATTTTTCTGCAATATTTTGGGCGCACTAGGAAGGCAGTGAATTGTTTTCACATGATTTACAACATTGAGTCATGATCGGCAAAAGGATTAACATTTGACATGAAGACATGGATCTCTTGAATATCATTGAGGCCATTCAACTAACATGCTCCAACAAATGTCAAATTTGCAAAACTGAGTATCAAAATAGATTAATGTGAAAGTACTTTGCATCCAATGTGAAAGGAGTCAAAAGATGTTACTCTTAAAAGAATGATTAATTCTGCTGGGCAAACTCATCCAAACATATCAGACTGCATTTGAACCGGGTGATGGTTTCCGTGAGAAACAACAGTCGAGAGATTGCTTTTTTCTGTTTGGTTCTTGCCCACAACAGCCTTGACAGGCTGGGCCTCTTTCTACTTCACAATTGGGAAAGTGAGTGAGATTGTGAGGTCCGGTGGGAGTGTGTGAGAAGGGGGTGGGACTCTTATGTTGGTAATGAGGGAACAAACAGGTTGCTTAGGTTGACAGGGGGTGTGGGAGGTGAGGGATTTACTTGATAGCTTGTTGATTGTGCAGGAACAGCTCCTACTCCTCCTGGCCCACAAGCAGTGCTGTAAAGACAATTAACTTATGGATTCAGCCTGGGAAACCCAGCCAAAATTAGTTGAGAATAGAATGACTGCTAAAATGAAGAATGGCACGGTATCAGTGGTTAGCAGTGCTGCCTCACAGCGCCAAGGACCCGGGTTCAATTCCGGCCTTGGGTCACTGTCTGTGTAAAGTCTGCACATTCTCCATCTATCTGTGTGGGTTTCCTCTGGGTGCTCTGGTTTCCTCCCACAGTCCAAAGGTGTGCAGGTTAGGTGGGTTGGCCATGCTAAATTGTCCCTTAGTGTTAGGGGGATTAGCAGGATAAATATGTGGGGTTACGGGGATAGGGCCTGGGTGGGACTGTGGTCGGTGCAGACTGGATGAGCTGAATGACCTCCTTCTGCACTGTAGGGATTCTATGAAGGGAGGCTGCCTTATTGCACCATTCAAATGACCAACTCACTTTGTGTGAGAGGATTGATCACCTGTCTCTTGTCCCACCTTTGTAACAATCAGAAGGCACATTGGATTCTTGTTTCAGCTATTTCGTATTTCAACAACTCATGACCCTGAGCCAGCCATTTTGTTTTTAGAAGTTAAGGTTCAGCACATTGATTCTGGCTGTGCTAAATGGGAAAGAACCCACATTCTTAGTGAAACAATTGCCATTAGTAGACATCAGGTCTAATTACCATTACTGTCGTCTGCCAATGTTTTTACCACCAGCGAGAGTAAAACAATATTAGAGATCTGAGAAAAATACTTGGGCAGACAGTATTCCATTTGCTCCAAATGTTGGCTGCTGCCAATCCACAGAACTCAATTTGTATATAAAAACAAAGCAACCGCAATAAATAAACGGCCCGGAATCCTGATTATCATTGAAAACCAAAAGGTTAAACATGTTAGAATGTAACCGGTGACAACTTTGTATTGGATGTAATGTGACCAATGATAACAAGCTGCAAAGATCAGCTGACTCAGTAACCCATGGAAACAATTACAGAATGATGGTCAGCTGACCAGCCTAACTCACTATAAATAAGAACCTCTTTGGAATTGTGGGGAACTTGGAATGGCCCAGGGTGAGGCCCCAAGTTTGGAGTAATGAAGTTTCTATATTAAACCCTTTCTTTGATTTATAAGTTGGAGTATATTTTGTTCTAATTTTATTGTCTGCATTTGAAGAGTTCCTTCTGAAAAAACAAAGCAGGCTGCGACGGTAGTCATTGGAATTTAGAAGAATGAGAGGTGATCTCATTGAAACATGTAGGATTCTTATGGGACTTGACAGGGTAAGTGCTGAGAGGTTGTTTCCTCTCATGGGAGAGTCTAAGACCAGAGCGCAAAGTCTCAGAATAAAGGGTCACCAATTTAAGACCAAGATGAGGAGGAATTTCTTCTCTGAGGGTTGAGTGTCTTTGGAACTCCTTGCCACAGAGAGCCTTGGGGGCAGAGTCCTTGTGTATATTTAAGACTGAGATTGACAGATTTTTATCAGTAAGGGAATCAAGGGTTATGGGGAAAGGGCAGGACAATGGACATGCAGAATGTCAGATCAGTAATGATCCTATTGAATGGTGGAGCAGGCTTGGAGGGGCTGAATGGCCTGTTCCTATTTCTTATGGAATGGTTATAACTCACATTGAAAATAGCATTGATCAAAATGTTACAATTCAAAACTTGTATCTGATCATTGTTCTGGTACAATATTAAAGGTTATTAAAAGTTGCATCGACAAATATATTTCACCAGTAACAGTATATTGCTTGTGATATAAATTTCCTGAATTCTGGTTGAAGCTTTTTGTCTTGCACTTAGCAGGACAATTAGCAAGGGTACCAATGTCAGGAGAAACATTGTATGTGATGAGAGTGCTGCTTGGTTGACAAGTCGATTCTGATTGGTAGAGGCGTTGCCATGGAGAATGCACCAGTTGATGGTGGCTGACAGTTAAATACCAAATATTGTTTGAAATTTAAACCAGGCAGCTTGACACTGGTCAAAGCATTGCCCTGAGGAATGAACCAGCAAATGGCTGTCAATTATTTTGTTTAATTGAAAAAGATGCAATGTGTGTGCATGTTCTTGCAAAGGACAGGGCCTGTGTATTAATATGTAGCTTCCAGTACATGCATATGCGCCACATTGTGAGCCTGACTGAAAATATTAAATCAATTGTCAGCGTAATTCTTGGCACACTGAGGACTATTTAGCAAATGTTGTCCAATCTCAGAACCGCATCTCATGTTGGGACACGGTGATTTGAGTTGTGCAAGCACGGGCTGGTTGGGTACGGTCTGCACTGTGCCCATTGTGAACAACAGAAGGGACATGTTGTCTGGTGTGATCCGCCAGTCTTTGGGATGTACAGCCTACATACCTAGCATCACACTGGCACTGAAATTCATCTTCCATACACTCATCTGTGTGATAGGCAGAATGTCCGTGTGGTTTGATGGCAGCATCCTGTTAGTGGCAAATACCATTCACATTGCTGCTGAATGGTAGCTGTGTGAAACAGCATCACCTGTTGCTCAAGTTTGAGATACTTGCCCTCCCAGGATAATCTCGGGTAGATTGGATACTTCAGTGCCAAAAGTGACGGCTTTAGGCCCATTCATGAGTTTATGTGATATACGGCCTGAGATGATCTGATCAGGATAGCCATTATCAACATGATGTCTTTGATGCACCCTCTTCAGCATCAGGCTCGCGTAGTGTGCTCATAGCTTCAGTCCTATTTGTGAGGTTGTTAATAATCTAATAGTGCGTGGAACTATAAGAATCCCAATGCATGTATTTAACAGTAACAGTAGACTTGGGGCAGACCGTGGTACAGAACCACTTGGCAGGTTTCTCAACTCGTACACGAAGGAGAGGGAGTTCATTTGAATGCTCCAAGGTCAACTTGAGTGCAGGGCGGACATTAGGACATGCAAGGAAATCATAGATTCATAAAATCCCTATGGTACAGAAGGAGACCATTTGGCCCATTGAGTCTGCACCAACAACAAACCCACCCAGCCCCTATCCCCTTCACTCCACATTTATCCTGCTAGTCTCCCTGACACTAAGGGGCAATTTAGCATGGCCAATCAACCTAACCTGCACATCTTTGGACTGTGGGAGGAAACTGGAGCACCTGGAGGAAACCCACACAGACACGGGGAGAATGTGCAAACTCTACACAGGCAGTGGCCCAAGGCTGGGAATTGAACCTGAGTCTCTGGCGCTATGAGGCAGCAGTGCTAACCACTGTGCCACCCATGATTACATTCAACTGCGGATTTTAATATAGCAAACATATCGGCCCGTATTCTCCAGCTGCACGCACCCCAAGATCAGAAATTCCCATCTGAGCTCAACGGACTTTTAAAATGGTCCGCCAAATTTTCTGCCTCGCCCACTGCGATTCCCATGTCGGGCAAGGCGGGAGAATTTCAGCCATCCGCATTTCGGAATTATGCTAGGGGTAGGTGGTTAGATGTCATTCCGTTGAAGACATATTTCCCATGAAACCCAACAAAGATGTTTGCGAAAACTGAGACTAGAGGGGATCCCATGGTTACACCATCTATTTGGGGATACATGGTGTCATTAAAATTGAACTCCACTGAGTGAGTTGCTGAGTTCATAAGCTCAATGAATACTGATTCACACAATGGTGGCAAGTTTGGGTCACCATGATATAGCGTTGCAGTGCAGATATCTATGGCTTTCTTAAGTGGAACATTGGTGAATAGCCTAGCAATGTCAGATGAGCACATTGACACAGCATTGCTATTAATGGTATTGACCTGTATAGTCCTCGTAAAACTTGCTCAAAACTGGCTGTAGTAGTTTGCCCATTTGGCAATTCATGCTGTGCAGAACTGGTCATAGATAGAATCATAGAATCCCTGCAGTGCAGGAGGGCATTCGGCCCATCGAACCTGTACCTATAACAATCCCACCCAGGCCCTATTCCTGCAGCCCCATACATTTACCATGCTAATCTTCCTGATACTAGGGTGTAATTTACCATGGCCAATCAATCTAAGCTGCATATCTTTGTAAGATGTAATTAAGGGACATCACTTCTGTGTGCCTTGGGCAATCCACACATACAAAGGATGAACCCTGTCATATATACCAGTCCAGCAAGTGTCTCTTTGAGCTTACTTTCGAGCAAGGTTGTTCGGTCATGTTGAGTGGCCGGTCCAATGGTCTTTTTTGGCAATTATTTTTATGATATTTGCACTTACAAATGCAACAATACTTTGTTTCAATATGCTCCAGAATTTTGACTGCATTGGAATATGGTGCCACAGTTAGCCGTCACTTAATAACCTATTTCAAAGAGATGACCACATAGTACTTATTAACAGGCCTTGAAACAATACATTGGTGGGCCAACAAAATGTAACTCTGAAGTGGCAGTCAAGGATTTGGATCGGAGCTTCAGCTCACATAAGCAAGGTGAGAGGGCAGCAAAATGGGACTACTTCAGTTGAGGAAACCTGGTTGGCATGGAAGAGTTGGGCCAAAGGGCCTGTTTCTGTGTTGTACACAGTACATTTTTACCTTGTCTGATGCTCCAACTTGGTTTAAGTGTTATTGTCACAAGTAGGCTTACATTAACGCTGCAATGAAGATACTGTGAAAATCCCCTAGTCGCCACATTCCAGCACCTGTTTAGGTGCACTGAGGGAGAATTTAGCATGGCCAATGCACCTAACCAGTACGCCTTTTGGACTGTGGGAGAAAACCAAAGCACCAAGAGGAAACCCACGCAGACACAGGGAGAATGTGCAGACTCCGCACAGTGACCCAAGCAGGGATTCAAACCTGGATCCCTGTAACTGAGGCAGCAGCACTAACCACTGCGCCGACGTTGAGTGAAACTTAACATTCCAAATTCAAAACATGTAAATTGCAGCGCCACAAAGACTCTTCCTTGGAAAAAAAACTGCACAAAAGCAACAAAGCGCTACAGCAGAGCTATAACTGCCCAGCACAACAAGAGTTGGTGCATAACTCGTCTCTCGCCAATTAGAGGAACAACAATTATTTCCAGAACAAGTAAAAGCCATTTGGTCCAACATGGTGAACTGCTCTGGGTGAATCTACCCAGCACCTTCTCACCATATCCATCAATCTCCCCAAAGTATCCAGTCCTCTACTGAATCCATGGATACCCTTTCCCTTGTCATTCATTCTGTAAACAGAGGTGGCAGTGCTGAGCAAGTGGGAGATACATCAAGACATTGAATAGAAATTTCAAATACTCACATGTTGCCGCCATTGTTGAGTGCATTCTTGCTCACTGGGTGAGAGATGGACTTGGTGTTGTTAAGGGAGGGGGGCTCTTCTTGTGTGGGCGTCAAAGCTCCCACCATACGCTGAAAGAACGATGTTCGAGTCTGTGTGAAATATAATACATCGCAGGTCTGGAATGAAAGGGACTTATGGATGCAAACCAAAAAAAAAGGTACAAGCAAAATCAAAGGCAAAAAATCTGAGGAGACTGTTTCGTTGGTGGACCCCACTGCTGGGTAATTCCGATTGCATGGAAAGGTACATGGCCTTACAACTGTGTGTTATAAATGCCGTACTCTTCTTCTGAGCTTTTTTAAAGCCCTTCAATCTCACAGTGCAGGAGAAATAAAGGATGGCAAATTGGTAATTTACTGAAAAGTTGCACCACAGCACAGCACTGATTACATAACAGAAAATGGGTTACCTTGTCAACTGTCATGTGGTGACTTATTTTTGAGGGAATCAGTACTTTCCAACTTAATTCCCCTTGTGCTCAATTACGGGGTTTTCATGTCAAAAATTTGAAGGGAAAATTAACTTGAGAGAGATCTTTTTGTTCATTTTAGGCAAATATCTGTCTGAGAGTCCAAACAGGAGTAATGCAGACCTGATAGAAACCGTGTGACACTGTACTCAATATCAGGCCTCAGTTTCATCATGGTAGCTATTGGCAATCTGAAAGGAAGCAGCTCAACAGAGGAGGGAAAGTGCTGAGGAGGGCAGAGGACCGGTATAGGCCAGAGGGGGGAGGATGGTGAAATGCAGGTGGAGGTGTAAGCATCTTGGGCAGGACAAAATGGCATGCAAAGGAAGAGAAGAGAATTTGATACAAGCACGAAAGAGAAGGACATAAAATGGTGAAGGAAGTGATGTACACATGCTTGCATTGAAGCAATAGGTTACTGTCGCAAGCCAATGACAAGAGTTTCACTGAAGGTATAAACAAGTACAAGTTCACTCCACACTGGAGTTATCATTTATGCTCCTGCCAGTGAGAGTACAAGCAGCCTATACATTGCTACCGTCAGCCTTGTGCTTAGTTGTCCCGTTGGCACATTCATTCACTGAACACACATCAACTCTTCCTTCCAGTGGGGATTCGGGGGGAATGACCCACCCAGCAATCCTCCTAAAGCAACCAAACCTGCACCTATACAAACGAGAGGCCAACCAGTGTACAGATGGGATGGCAACTAGTGAAATGGATTTACAGGTTTTTCTAAGCTGAACTAAGAATTGGTGCTTTATTTTACACCTGCCTTATATTGATAAATAAGCAATTCTGAAATGCTCATGTATTTTAACTGAGGGATAGAAATACATTTGTGCACTTTATTGTCCTTGTGATAAGGGTCAAATCTTTAGTGATCTCCTGGAAGCCGGATTTTGTTTCTTCTAGTGGATGGCGCAGTGGCACAGCAGCTAACACAGCTGTCTCTCAGCGCCAGGGACCCAGTTGACTCCAGCTTCGGATGACTGTTTGTGTGGAGTTTGCACATTCTCCCCATGTCTGTGTAGTTCCCCTTCGAGTTCTCTGGTTTCCTCCCATTGTCCAAAGATGTGCATGTTAGGTGGATTGGCCATGCTAAATTATTCCTTGGTGTCCCAAGATTTGCAGGTTAGGTGGACTGGCCATGCTAAATTGTTCCTTGGTGTCCCAGGATGTGCAGGTTAGAGGGATTAGCTTGGTAAGTGCGTGGGGTTACAGGGATAGGACGGGGGAGATGGGGCTGGGAAAGATGCTCTGTCGGAGAGTTGGTGCAGACTCGATGGGCTGAATATCCTCCTTCTGCACTGTAGGGATTCTATAATAGTGGTCTAATGGTTGCAGTGGACTTTTTGCTTTCTGATATCCAATGTGGGAAATGTGATTCCTCAGCTTTGCTGCCAGGACATGTTGTGGCCTCCATAGTGAAGCAGCTCCCTTTTCCCAACAGAAATGTGTGCAAATGTTACTAATTTTAGAAAATTAACATCTGATGTTGTCTTTTCTCCACCTCTGCCCAATGGTAGAGTCCTGGCAGCTAGCCTTCCAGTATCTTTATTGGCAGTAGAATGGTAACTAGCAGGGGAGTTAAAAATGAAGGGAGACAAAGTACAGAATGAATAATCTAAGAAAATATTGCATTGTGAACACTGGATGGAGATTATGGGCTGAACTTTCATCCTTGAGTCGCAAAATAGGTTGGGCCATTTACACGATTTGCAAGCCACATCCGTGTATGCTATCCAACTCCATCCAGATCATGGTGAAAAAAAATTCTAAGGCGGTTAGCTCTCTGGACCCTACCGTTGGGCAGAGATGGAGAGAAAAAAACAATATCGGATGTTATTTTCTAAAATTAGTAACACACCTCCACAAACAGCCAAACAGAAATCCAGCTCTGTATCTGAAAGCAGCAGCAGCCTCCAGGCTCCTTACCGCTCTTAAGTATTCGTCTCAAACACAAACCTTTTAATTGTTCAAAATTTATCCCAAAAGCCAGGGAAGGAAATTCTCTTACTTTGGAATGCAAGGGCAAAATAATAAAAGAACGTTTGGAGCAGGATAAGCCTTTTGGCTCAATAACGCACTCCCTCCAGAATATATTTATCAAGGACTACCCCATTCCTGTCACTTGCTTATTCCCCTGTTTCAGAAACAAGCTGGAGTTTTCCATTTAAACCTCACTGCCTGGGTGGTTATCTGGCAGCACAGTTCATCCACTTGTTGGTACAACCTGCCTGATTTTTCAATGCGCTGATTTCACTGGGCTAAAAGTCAGGCAGGTTTTACAATGGGCGGGCAATGCACTCTGCCAGCTTATTACTCAAATGATGTCGATGAAAGTTGCCCTCTAAGTACCCTCCTGCTGTGGAAAACAAAACTGTTCCAATTTCGGAGAGTACCACAAGCATACACAAATATACGTACATACATACGCTTGCACACATAGTCAGCCTCAATGTCTGTTACAGATTTCTTCTTAGAAAGGATTTGAAACAGATGTTGTACAGTTGCAGTAATCAATGTAAAGTAGTCTAAAATGGTAGAGCTTGAGCAGATAAGACATCAAACATTGTACGGTGATCGCAAGAACAGAACATTCATGTAAATAGCATAGTGACCAGACAACTTTACACGTCATTGATGGAGGCTGCTGAGGTTTTTGGGATGGAATAGTTATGACCAAATTTATCTCCATGGGGCTAAAGTAATGATCTCATTAAACAGCTAACAGAATGAGAAGTTAACAAATGTCAAAAACTCCACACAATGAGAGCGAGCGAGAAGTTAAATAGCCAGTACATTCTGGAATATGTAAAATCTTATTTTTATAAGATGTTTAGGGAACTCTCTATTATGAAAATTTTAAGGTTTAAGTTTTAATGTTTGTTTGTTTACTGTCACAAGTAGGCTTACATTAACACTGCAATGAAGTTACTGTGAAAATCTCCTAGTCGCCACACTCTGGCACATGTTCAGGTACATTGAGGGAGAATTTAGCATGGCCAATGCACCCAACCAGCACGTCTTTCGGACTGTGGGAGGAATCCGGAGCACCCGGAGGAAACCCATGCAGACACGGGGAGAACGTGCAGACTCCATACAGTCAGTGACCCAAGCCGGGAATCGAATCCAGGGCCCTGGCGCTGTGAGGCAGCAGTGCTAGCCACTGTGTGCCGCCATGAAACAGCAGGGGAATAATCATGGTGTTGGTTCATGGCTCAGTCTTTCTAGTTACCTGTGACAAGCCGCCAGGCTGCTGTTGCTGCATCCTTTTACTTTTGTTCTGCTTGTAGTAATCAAAAATCATCAGAGCTGCATAGACTTTCCCCACTGTCAACTCGGTGGCTGCAGAAAGAAAGCAAGATGTGAAAGCCCTCCCCACTCTTGCAGCATTGCCCCTTCCACAACAGTGAATCTCAATCAGGATTATTGAAGGAAAGAAAGAGCTTTGTGGGGAGCTCTTATCCTCTGCAACTATTTCTTTATCTTGTATTTGAGCTACCGTGCACTGCAAACATTTTGGACAAGGTGTATACATGAACAAAAATTGAAATGAAACACAGCTGCTTTCATTGTAGAATATCCTGCAAAGTGATGTGGAAGATTCCACATCCTCTGACATATTAGTTAATAGATGAATTCCTTGAAAATCAACTTTCTTGCTCTGACATTTTTAATACCGCTTCTAGACTTAAAAATCAAGTCAATCTTTGCTGATCTCAGCTCAATAAATTGATGCATCGGATACATAGGGCGAGAATTTCCATCCACGCTTACCCCAAGGCCGGAACATCCCACCCGCGGTCAACGAACCTTTGCATGGTCTGTGTTCCACCCACTATAGTTCCCGAGGCGGACAGGACTTGAAAATTCTGCTGATATTGCGGTTTGTTTTTAAAATTCATGCATTTCCTAATTAGATTCAAATTAAGAGAAGTTACATTTAAATCAGTTTTTAGTAGTTTCTTTGTTCCAAAAAGTAGGTCACGTAGACTTGGCTTCTGAGTTGGGCAGTGGAGATCGGAACTTGCCAAGACACAACTGACTGCTAGGAACAAGGGACTGATTACAGCATATTTCTGATTGAATCATCTAAGAGGGAGTAATTGGTTTCTCATATCTGTTTGTTTTGTGACTTAACATATTTAACACATAGTACTTACATTTTTATGGCAGTATATATGATTGAATATATTGATGCATTGGATACATAGGGCGAGAATTTCCATCTGTGCTTCCCCTAGGCCGGAAAATCCCACCCGAGGTCAATGGATCTTTGCATGCTCTGTGTTCCGCCTGCCATAATCCCCATAGCGGGCAAGACGTGAAAATTCTGCTGATATTGTGGTTTGGTGGTTTGTCGGGAAAAAGGTACAAAAGTCTGAGGTCACGTACAAACCCGACTCAATAACAGCTTCTTCCCTGCTGCCATCAGACTTATGAATGGACCTACCTCGCACTAAGTTGATCTTTCTCTATACCCTAGCTATGACTAACACTACATTCTGCACTCTCTCCTTTCCTTCTCTATGAACGGTATGCTTTGTCTGTATAGTGCGCAAAAAACAATACTTTTCACTGTATACTAATACATTTGACAATAGTAAATCAAATCAAACGTCCGTGAGTACTTTACACTTTTCTGGAGGTCTGTAAGGTAAAATGAGCCATGCTATGCCAGTTCCTGATGAACAACCAAATCATCGATTCTTTTGGAGGGTGTCGGGTGAGTGTAAGATGTGAGGAGAGCTCTCTGCCCTTCTTCAAATACCAGCACTAAATCTTCACCTGAACCATTGGACCAGGTAAACGGGACCTCATTTAGTTATTGCAGATGGCACCTCCAATAACGCAGCACTGACCCACTGTAGATTAGGCACTTGAAGGCTTAATTAACATATGTTGAGGTTCATTCTTTATTCACGGTTGGACTTTGGCACATGGTAACTTGGAAAGGTATCCAACTGGACCGATGCCATCCATAATTGCTTTTGTCCTGTGACTTAGTATAATTCAGACCAAAGTTTCAAGCAAAGCTTTCATTGCTCCTGAGTCAGTGTTATATTTAAAAGGTCAAACTCAATGAGGCCAGGCTGCAAGCGTTCGCCAGCTCGTTCAGAATTTGTGAGCTCGCAAATGTTCCTGTAACTACTCCAATTTGACGATAAATGAACCGTGAAAGCTCATTGTCAGAGATCGAATGCTGTACTTATCCACTAATCTCTTCCAGTACCGTTTACCATTTTAACACAAGTAACTTCAAAGAAGGAATGGACACAGATCTTCTTCTATGCACAGAGCTTGCATCATTACTGATGATCAGTGATTCATTTCTCTTTGAAAGTATTTTTGTTCTCCTCTTCCAATTTCCTCATTCCCTCTCTGGAAGATGCTGTCTCTTGGATTGTGGGGAAATTCCACAGGTATTGGATAAGCTCCAGAACCCTTCACTCACAGGTTTAGCAAGCAACAATCAAGAATCATTGGGGTGTCACACTTGAGACGAATTCTGTCTTTAATCAACATTGGCACGAATAATATCCAGTGAGGCCAGCAGATGGCAATAAGCGGTAATAATCCGAGCCCAGCAGCAATGAAGCCAATTATAGAGCCTCAATTGCTGCCCTGGTCAAAATCAGCCTGCACAGCACAGAACAAGGTCGTTCTTGGCCCAGGTAGTTTTGTTAAACACTGGGCAGTTCTTCCAGCAACTGACTCATCCAGGCATGGATCAGTCACTAATCTAAAAGCGTCTTCTTAAATGATCGGAAATATTCTGGTTCTATCAAGTCTAACTGCAAGCACCACATGATCAAACCATTTAGCAAGACTAATAACAGCATTGCGCCAGTAATTTTCATTCTGATTTCCCTGTTTGCATTACCTGTTCAGGTGGAGCAGATGTTTGTAACCTGCTTTTTAAAGTTCGACATGTGGACTGTCATAATATAGATAAATTTTATATGTACAAATCCTTGCTTTATATAAAAGTTACATGAACCCATGGTCTTCACCTAAATTTCTCAAGTTTCCTGTTCTTGGTGTGCATATAGATGGCATAGTTCCTTTGTCTCGTCTGCTTGGCAGAGTTTCGCAGCTGGTCTGCATCCACCCAAGTGGTCACGGGCATTCGGCTTCTGGTCTTCGGGTAAGTGTTCTCCAAGGTGGCCTTCACGACACCCGACAATGTAGAGTCGCTGAGCAGAGACTGATAGCTAAGTTCCGCACACATGAGGATGGCCTCAACCGGGATCTTCGTTCATGTCACACTATCTGTAATCCCCACAACTTGCCTGGGCTTGCAAAATCTCACTAACTGTCCTGTCTGGAGACAATACACATCTCTAACCTGTGCTTAACACTCTCTCCATTCACATTGTCTATACCTTTAAGACTTGATTACCTGTAAAGACTCGCATTCCAACCATTATTTTGTAAATTGAGTTTGTGTGTTTATATGCCATTTGTGAACAGAACTCCCACTTACCTGACGAAGGAGCAGCGCTCCGAAAGCTAGTGGCTTTTGCTACCAAATAAACCTGTTGGACTTTAACCTGGTGTTGTGAGACTTCTTACTGTCTTCACCTAAGTTATCAGTAATAAAGTATCAGATAAGCTGTCAGATTAAGGGAAAGCCAGGCTCTGTTGCTCATTTGTTTGGACTTAGCTAATATATTAATCAAAATCATGTCATAGACTCAATAAGCACTGAACACACATTGTGTCCTTTCAGCAAAACCAAACCCTTTGAATTTAGGAAGAGCACTCACGTCTATGTGGAGGCACCAGAATATCCAGAATCTTCTGAGATAGGTTTGGCCAAACAGCAATTATTTCCTTCCGCAGCTCCGCATCACATTGTTGCTGGTATGCACCTCCTACAGAGGAAAGCAAGCACGGTCAGACTCTGCTCTTGTTCCATTGTACATGGAAGTTATTGCCCTGCCCATTCTGATCTACATCCAGGCAAACAGCAACTGTACTTTTGTTCACTGTGAGCAAGGCTAACTGGAAAGGCCTAAGCCCTTGCGGTTCACACCATGAAACACATGTCATGCCAACATTTTTGTCCATTCATTAGAAATCTACCCCGACGGTGCATTACAAAAATAATATAGACAAGCAGATCAACGGGAGATAAATTGTGATTCTATATACTTGGCATAGAAGCAAAATTGGGTGAGATAAATCAATAGCCCCTGGAATCAAACGGACTTCTTCACAATGTAAGAATGTCCACGATAAAAATAAACAGAGTTGGGAGATAGTGATAGAGAATGCATGCCTCATTAAACGTTGATGTACAATTTTACTCCCTACAAATGGTCAGCTGGGACAGATCCTCCCTCTAAGACACAATGGCCAGAATTTTACCGCCCCACCCACCATGGGAATCGGAGCGGACAAGGGACGGACTTTGGAAAGGTCCATTGGCCTCGGGCAGGATTTTCCGGTTTTGGGATGAGCGAAGTCGTAAAATCCCACCCAATGGTAAAAAAACTCAATATAGGAAGAAGCATAAAATACCCAGCCACATTCCAGCTGATTCCTTAGGCTACCATAACCTGATAAGACTACAAGATGATGATAATTATCAGTATTTACAAAATATGAAAAGCAGCATTTGATTATTTGATGCGTCTTACAGAATTTCTTTGACATATAGTGAGACAATATTTGGACTTAAAAGGAACTTGTATTGCTGAATAAAACACAAATGAGGAAGGCATAGTTCTGACATTAAAGGCTTGGCAACTGAATCACAACTACTCAAACAAAGCTTCTCTCTGAAGTTATTAGAAAACAGCTAAGCGCCTCCCTAGGAACTAAAAAGGAGCGAGAACCATTTACTGAATTTTGTGAACTTGCTTTAATTCTATTTTACACTTACTACTTTGCCCACTTATTTTTCAGACAACTCACGGTTCAATCATGACCATTACTCTCTAACAATCACGAGCCAGAATGCACTACATGGAAGGCAGATTCCACCGTAAATTCAACATACACTTGGAAAGGAGAAATTTGCAGGACTACTGAATAAGATGCGGGAAGTGGAACCAATTGGATAGTTCTTTTGAAGAGCCAGCATGCACATGCACAGAATGGCCTCCTTCTGTTCTGTTTGATTTTGTTATACATGTGTCTTTAATCTCCGAGCAGAGCAGCAAGGTGAACCTCAGCAACATATTGGAAAAATTCTTGACAGCCATTTTGATTAATAGTTCTGAAACCATGGGATCAATTTGGGTACCTTTGGATTCGAGTACAAATGTATACTTTGGATTAGTCACTTCCGTTTATTTTCTTATTAAGACTTAGATCCTGTGAGGGGCAATGGGCAGCAAGACTCCACCACCCGTCCCAATCCATCCTAACTTATTGCTTCCACTGACTGCCAGAAAGTAGCTAGTTCCTTCACGCACTTCAGTCTGCAGTTGTCAGAGTACAGGAATGAGATAGAGAATCTGGTGAACTGGTGCGATGACAGTAATCTCTCCCTCAATGACAACAAAATGAAGGAGATTGTCATCGACTTCAAGAAGCACAGTGGAGAACATGCCCCTGTCTACATTAATGGAGATGAAGTAGAAATGGTTGAAAGCTTCAAGTTTTTAGGTGGCCAGATCACCAACAACCTGCCCTGGTCCCTCCATGCTGACACTATAGTTAAGAAAGCCCACCAATGCCTCTACTTTCTCAGAAGACTAAGGAAATTTGGCATGTCAGTACGACTCTCACCAACTTTTACAGATGCACCATAGAAAGCATTCTTTCTGGTTGCATCACAGCTTGGTATGTCTCCCTGCTCTGCCTAAAACCGCAGGAAACTACAAAAGGTCATGAATGTAGCCCAATCCATCACGCAAACCAGCCTCCCATCATTGATTCTGTCTACACTTCCCACTGCCTTGCAAAGCAGCCAGCATAATTAAGGACACCATGCACCCTGAACATTCTCTCTTTCACCTTCTTCATTCGGGAAAAAGATGCAAAAGTCTGAGGTCACATACCAACAGACTTAAGAATAGCTTCTTCCCTGCTGCTATCAGACTTTTGAATGGACTTACCTTTCAGTAAGTTGTTCTTTCTCTACACCCTAGCTATGACTGTAACACTACATTCTGCACTCTCTCCTTTCCTTCTCTATGAATGACATGCTTTGTCTGTAAAGTGCGCAAGAAACCATACTTTTCACTGTATACTAATATGTGACAATAATAAATCAGATCAAAATGATCTCCTATTTGTGCAAAAATCCTCACTGATTCATTTCACAATTATGATGATAGATGTGTTAGATTCTTAGATGTGTAATCCTGACTCATTTGTAAAGGAATTAGCAATCTCCAATGCATAGCCATTTCTCACCTTTCCGCAGTCTTTACACACTTCTGCTTACTTAGGAATTACAATGCTTGTAACTTGACAGTCTCAGTATCTCCAATGTACTTTCTTTCTCATTCAGCCAAGGGTACAGAAGCCACTTTACCCTTTGCTTTAAACTTTACATGCCGATCTATTTCCAATGCTCAGTATCTGTCCACCGACATTTCATCTTCTACGGTCAAGTTCTGCCTGAAATTTGTGAATTTTCTCTTTTTCTAAAGAGAGAATATTTTTTGGAAAAACAGTGAAGAGACATTTTAATTCTGCAATGCCTTTTGCTGCAAGCTGTGCTGTGTCACTGGCAGAAATTCAGATGATACAGAGCCCAAAATCTGACCAAGAAATGGCAGTGTGTTGGTTCTGGCATGAAGAATGGAATGATCCCTGCCGATGGTGCCAGTGTGACTTCAGACCAAATCTTATGCCTCATTACTGAAAACTCATACGCCCTCGAGAATCACAGCACTCCTGCGGCGTGTTCCCTCTGATTCGCCCACCCCGTGACAACTTAATCGCTGCAAGCGCTGGGGAGGTCCATATAAATGGCCCCCGAACACTTGTTCCAGATCAACTGCAGGAGATGGCAGCCAAGAAGTCTGTACCTCGCTTTGCAGAGGGAACCCTCGGCAGGATGCTGAATGGAATGGAACAGAGGCAGGACACATTCTACCCCCTGCTCCAAGAGAAAGCCTTCCAGCAGGGTCACCACTCCCGACTAGGATGCAGTGGCAGCCCTGGTCAGTGTAAATGTACCCCCGAAGAGGAGTATGGTCTGTCTGCGAGCAGGACCCAGACCTTCCTGTCGCTTGCCATTTCAACAGCCCATCTCCTGTCTCTCCTGTCCACATGTCCGTCCTTGTCCTGTTGCAATGCTCCAACGCAAACTGGAGGAACAGCAACTCATTTTCTGATGAGGAACTTTTAGCCTTTTGGGCTGAACAACTTGTTCAATAACTTCAGAGTATAAATTCTCGCCTCCCTCTTAACCCCATTTCCATGTATTTAATTTAATTTATTTTATTTTATACCCTATTGTATATCTTTTTAAAATTTTAATTTCTTCCATCGTTTTTCAAAAATCTCACTTTCCATCTTGTCCACCCCCCCTACCCCCCAACTTTGTTGCATCTCCCAGGTTGTCCTTTGACACTCAGCTTTGTTCTGTCATTCACACATATTGATTTCTTAAAGGGCTGCTATTAGCACCCTTTTCTGCCTTCATTACCACCATTTACATCCCCTTTGGTCTTTTTTGTCTGTGGCATCTTTGTCAATTACCGCCCCCTCCACCACCCCATCCCTACAGTCTAAATCTCATCCTATTTTCTTTGTCTTCAGCTCTGACGAAAGGTCATCCAGACTCAAAATGTTAGTTTTATTCTCTCTCCATACATGCTGTCGGACCCGCTGAGATGTTCCAGTGTTTTTATTTCAGATTCCAGCATCTGTAGTCATTTGCTTTTACAATAGCTCTAAAATTGGGAATTCCTTAGCCCTGTGAGGTTTGCAATTCAGTTTTTTACTGCACAGCAAAATACAAAGTTGTTTTCTCTTTTTTTAAGAAAGATTGAGCTGTGAGATAATCCTGACTTTGCATTGTCTCCAGGTTGTCAGTCTTAGAGAATTCATTGCTTGTCTGATCATTGGGGCCTTCAAAAAGCCACAAGACTTTGGTCAGAGTGAGGACTCGCTTTATCCACTTTCCAAGCTTTTCCAGTACACCCTCAACGCTGGTGTCTATTCTGCAATGTTGAAAATGACTCAGTTTTTAAAGTTTATTAGTGTCGCAAGTAGGTTTATATTAACACTGCAATGGCGTGAAAATCCTCTAGTCGCCACACTCCAGTGCTTGCGAGGGTACACTGGGGGAGAATTTAGCATGGCCAATGCACATCTTACAGACTGTGGGACGAAACCAGAGCACCCGGAGGAAACCCACGCAGACACGGAAAGAATGTGCAGACTCCGCACAGACAGTGACCCAAGCCAGGAATCGAACCCGGGTCCCTGTGAGGCAGCAGTGCTAACCACGGTGCTATCGTGCCGAGGTATGTCCTCTCTCCAAAATCAGAACAAACCAATCTGACCAATTTTCATAATGTCAGTCTACTTTGTCTTAATTAAATCAAAGGAAGTTGGTTGTGGGTTGTTTGTGGCCAATCATTTCAACTCTGGGACATCACTGCGCAATCGTCTGGCTCTTCACACCAGCAGATCTTGTGCTCTTGCTGGCTGCACACCCCCTGCCAGGGATTTCCTGGCAGTGTGGGGTGGTTTCAATTGGAATTGCCATTGACAGCGGCAGGACCAGAACATCTTGCCATGCAACTTCCCACCGCCAAGAAAAATGCCGCGGGGAATCCTGCCGAATTACTGTCACTGATGGGAGAGAAGCGGAATATCTCTCTCTGATATTCAGTGACATTATCAACACTGAAAGCCACAGCATCAACATCATGGGGGTTATTAGAAACTGAACTGCAGGGACCAGCTAAATAAATACTGTGGCTACAAGGACAGGTCAGAATCTGGGAATTCTGCCGTGAGTAATCACCTCTGACTGCTCAAGGTCTGTCCACCATCTACAAGGTTCAAGTCAGGTAAGTGGTGGAATATTCCCCAGTAGCATAGATGAGTGTAGCTCCAATATTGGTGGTGGAGTGGTAATGTCCCTGGAGTAGAATCATAGAATCCCTACAGTGCAGAAGAAGCCATTCGGTCCATTGAGTCTGCACCCACTCTCTGACAGAGTATCTTACACACGTTCTCTCCCCCACCCTATCCCTGTAACCCCACACATTTACCATGGTCAATCCACCTAACCTGCCCATCTTTGGAGTGTGGGAGGAAACCAGGGCACCCGGAGGAAACCCACGCAGACAGAGAACGTGCCAACTTCAAATAAACAGTCACCCAAGCCGGAATCGAACCCGGGTCCTGGAGTTGAGGCAGCAGTGCTAACCACAGTGCCACCGTGCTGCCTATCTACTACTATTACCCACTAAATTTCTGAAAAACTGCTTCAAATTTCATCATGGCAGATAGGAGAATTAAAATTCAAATCAATAAAAATAAATCTGGAATTGAAAGCCAGTCTCAGTAATGGTGACCACAAAACTATCAATGGCTGTAAAACCCTTCTGGTTAACTAATGTTCTTCAGGGAAGGAAATCTGCCATTCTTATCTGGTCTGGCCTACATGTGACTCCAGATCTACAGCTATGTGGTTGATTCTTAACTGCTCTCTGAAATGGCCTAGCAAGCCATTCCGTTCAGGGACAAATTGGGATGGGCAACAAATACTGGGCTTGCCAGCAAAGCTCACATCCTATGAAAGAACAAAGAATGGAAGCCCAATGCTATCTAGGCCAAAGCAGCTGCTTGATTGGCATTCCATCACCCCCAAACATTCACCGACTCACTGACACAGTGGCAGCAGTGCAAACCATCTCCAAGATGCAATGCCTCTCATCATAGATCCTTGGGCAGCACCTTCCAAACCAGTGACCTTTACCATTCAGCAGAGCAAGGGCAGCAGGCACATGGGAACACCACCACCTTCAAGCTCTCCTCCAAGTCACTTGCCATCCTGACTTGAAATTTATCGCTGTGCCTTGACTGTGACTGAGTCAAAATCCTGGAACTTGCTCCCTAACAGCGCTGTAGGTGTGAATTCACCACATGGGCTGCAACGGTTCAAGATGGCAGGCCACCACCAATTTCTCAAGGGCACTCAGACATGTGCAATGAATGCTGCCCTTGCCTGCAATCATAACATTCTGTGAATGAATAAGAGAAAATCTCTGTTGCAAGATATAATGATGCAAATGTATGCAATGTTCCGATTACCAGCACTGCTCATGGAAGAACGAGGAGAATGCTGAGAACATGAATTATCCCCACTTTTATAACAGTGCTGAAGACTACCTATTAAAATTATAGTGCTGATCTTTCCACTGTAATAACTGAGTTTCTTGAAATTTTCATTGGGATTGCGCCAATGTAATTAAATGTCTAACAAACATATTGGTACAGTGATCACTTACTTTGGTTATGTGATGTCACCACTCAATAGTCTAATGAAATCTACTCAAGAATGACTGTTGGAAATATACACATTGATTGAAAAAGTGAATTTCAATCAAAGTCTTTCTTGAATTTAATAGATTCCAGGCTTTATCTAAAAACAAATCCACTTTGGATTACATCAGCTAGCAGAAGCATAGCGTCACTACAGTTCTGTTCCAGTCCCCAGTAACGTCAAACGACTGACAAATTGCACAGCCAAGGAAAACAGATGTCGATCAGCATCTCTGTCCCGGAGTATTTACAGGAAGTAAGGTAGATGACATCAGTACCCAGATTGTGTGCGCACTGGTTGTACTGGTTAACACAACAGGGCTTTGAATCAATTGTGGGGAGGGTGGGGGAGAAAGAACACAAAAAAACAATGTGTTTCAGTCAAGATAATGCAAATTGGCATGGTGATGGAATCAATAATAACCCATTCTTATTGTACGGTGTGTGATTATTAGTGATATCACTAGCTAAATTCTTTAGTGCCGAAAAGTATTTTCAAGAACCACTTCACAGAGGTGCCAGGGAACAGTTCAACTCGCTCCACACTCCAAACAACAACTGACCTCTCAGGGCAGTCGCCGGGCTGATCATTTCCCCTCCCTCCACGCTCCCCCCCTCTTCGTCCTTGGGGGTCACCCTTTAAAAAAATTATTCATTAGTGGGACATAGATGTCGCTGGCTGGCCAGTATTTATTGCCCATCCGCAGTTGAGCGTCAACCACATTGCTGTGGTTCTGGAGTCACATGGTGGCTAGACCAGGTAAGATGCGGAAGATTTCCTTCCTTCAAGGGCGTTAGTGAACCAGATGGGTTTTTCCGACAATCGACAATGGTTTCATGGTCATCAACAGATTCTTAATTCCAGATTATTTTTATTGAATTCAAATTCCACCATCTGGCATGGCAGGATTCGAACCCGGATCCCCAGAAGATTAGCTGAGTTTCTGGATTAATAGTGTAGCGATAATACCACTAGACCATTATCTCCCCAACCTGACCCATTCTCTTAAAAGGAGCTACGCCCCGACATACAAAACATCACTTACAATCATTAAAAGAGGAAATGGATCTGGCATCTCCAGGGTAGCATGCCATACTCTTTAATGAGACCATGAATTTCATTGATGTGATTCTGAACAGCCACACCTACAATAACACTGCAAAAGCCAATCATTCCTATTCACGTAAGCAGGCTCTTCGATTGCATTGGCTTGGATTTGGATCGCCTTCAGTTCATGTAATCCAAAGGCAAGTTACAAAATACAATGTGGACAGCATGAAAACTAGCTAAGGGATGGGATTCCTATAGACACTGCTGAAGGAAGATTGATACATTCATCAGGAAATCACAAGAAAAGCAGAGCTGGGTGACCAAGTGGACTGGACTGGTCTGGGAAATGAGGGGGACTCAGAATGATGGGCATCTTCAGATTGCAGCCATAAAGACAACCCAAAGAGAGATCAAAGGAAAAGATTCTGGTCCCCTTATAATAGAATCATAGAAACCCTACAGTGCAGAAGGAGGCCATTCGGCCCATCGAGTCTGCACCGACCACAATCCCACCCAGGCCCTACCCCCACATATTTACCCGCTAATCCCTCTAACTACACATCTCAGGGACAATTTTTAACCTGGCCAATGAACCTAACTCGCACATCTTTGGACTGTGGGAGGAAACCGGAGCACCCGGAGGAAACCCACGCAGACACGAGGAGAATGTGCAAACTCCACACAGACAGTGACCCGAGCCGGGAATCGAACCCGGGACCCTGGAGCTGTGAAGCAGCAGTGCTAACCACTGTGCTACCGTGCCGCCCATAATCATGGGCATGTGCCATTTTAGTGGATGTTTGTTATACATGTGCCATATCTGATATATCAGCTTAACACAATAGAGACAGAATTAGTAAAGGGAGAAAGTTGTTTACATTTATCTAAATTCCTTTAAGGAATTGTTGTTAGCCATGAAGGTGATCTTCAAAATAGATGGTGACTATAATAAGTTCTTACACAACAAAAACTTACTGGTTCAAATGCCACTGTAAGTTAAAGTTTATTTATTAGTGTCACAAGTAGGCTTACATTAACACTGCAATGAAGTTACTGTGAAAATCCCCTGTTCACCACACTCCGATCGATGCCTGTTCAGGTACACAGAGAATTTGGCATCACCAATTCACCTAACCAGCGCGTCTTTAGACTGTGGGAGGAAACTGGAGCACCTGAAGGAAACCCACGCAGACACGGGGAAAATGTGCAAACTCCACACAGTGACCCAAGCCGGGAATCGAACCCGGGTCCCTGCGCTGTGAGGCAACAGTGATAACCACTGTGCCGCCTGGAGATTAGAGCATCATTTATGCAGATACTTCAGTGCAGTACTGAAGTTGGGGTTGCGATGTTGGAGACGCCATCTTTCTGATGTGACAATAAATTGAGGCCTTGCTTGCCAATTTGGGACCCAAGGCACTTTTCCAAGACGACCAGGGAGTTCTGTCAGTATCTCTCGCCCAACATCGAGCTGATCTGATAATGTATCTTATAATAACTCCAGGAGTCAGCTGTAAAGGACAAGTGCTTTATTGCACAAAATAAAGCGAAACCACAAGCCTGTGGTGAACACAAACTGGTCCCAACTGGGACAATACAACAATGGACCCACTCAGGGACCTGCTTTATACAGGGCTCGGTATAGAAGCTCCACCTGCTGAGTCAATTACCAATCCACAGGGAGCTCGTATTCAATGAGTCCTACAGGGAGGTCAATCAGTGATTCCCCATGTAAGTCCTGGGGGTCATCACCTATCTCATTGCACCTTGCTTAACCTTGCTGTATGCAAATTGGCTGCTGCATTTCCCTGCAATGCAAGAGTGACTGCACTTCAAAGAATACATTGTTGGCTGTAAAGAGTTGGGATGCTCAGAGGCCATGGGCAGTGCGAGAATAAGGCAAGGGATTTCTTTGGAATAAAATGTGAGTGATTATATCACATTCTTGAACTCTTTAAAGTGGACACCATCCCACATCAATTATTGATATCTGTGTGTGTTTTAAGAAATGCCTTTGGAACATGTGCAAAACTTCACTCTCATCTCAAAGCTGTGGTCATAATAATGAATTACTCAGGCTTTGTGCTTTGTCAGTGAGATTGTAATCCTTGATGGATGTTTCGTATTCTTTGTTTAACTTCCATACAGTCTTAATCCACTGACTGATGGTTGGTATGTCTTTCCTTTGTGTTCTGGATTCAGCAAGGACCTCTTTTCCCTTTTGTGAAACTATCACAGAGCATTAACAATGATGCTAAAAATTGCTGTTGGTGAAATCCATGTACAAACACTTTTTGTATCCATAGAACATTACCTTTTATTTTGATCATGTTAATGCTACTGCTACAGTGACAGTGAAGGGAATCGCACACAATTACAGTACACATTGCTCCAATTATATCACAATAATTTCTCGGCTGCACAGAATCTCAGAATTGTCACGGCGCAGGAGGAGGCCATTTAGCCCATCGTGTTTGCACCACCTCTCCAAACAAGCATCATGACAGTGCTATTCCCTCTCCTTTTCCCCATAACCCCTGCACATTGTTTCTACTCACGGAATCATCTAATGCCCTCTTGAATGCCTCGATTGAACCTGCCTCCACCATACCTCCATTGTATTCCAGACCAGAACCACTCATTGTGCGAAAAAGTTTTTTCTCCTATCACATCTGCTTCTTTTGCAAATCACTTTAAATCTGTGCCCTCTCATTCATGATTATTTTTACGAGTGGGAACAGATCCTCCTTATCTACTCTGTCCATCCCCCTCATAATGTTGAACATCTCTATCAAATCTGCTCTCAGCCGCCTTCTCTCCAAGGAGAACAGTCCCAACCTCTCTAATCTATCCTCATCACTTAAGTTTCTCATCCCTGGAACCATTCTTGTAAACCTGCACTCACTCCAATGCATTCACAGCCTTGCTATAGTGTGGTCCCCAGAGCTGCAAACAATATTCCAGTTGAGGTCTAACTAGTATCTTGTGTAATTTCAGCATAACTTGTTCTTTCCCTAATAATAAAGCCCAGGATACTGTACGCTGTCTTCACCTATTCTGACACCTTAAATGATGGGGCGGCACGGTAGCACAGTGGTTAGCACTGCTGCTTCACAGCTCCAGGGTCCCGGGTTCGATTCCCGGCTCGGGTCACTGTCTGTGTGGAGTTTGCATATTCTCCTCGTGTCTGCGTGGGTTTTCTCCGGGTGCTCCGGTTTCCTCCCACAATCCAAAGATGTGCGGGTTAGGTTTATTGGCCAGGTGAAAAATTGCCCCTTAGAGTCCTGAGATGCGTAGATTAGCGGGTAAATATGTGGGGGTAGGGCCTGGGTGGGATTGTGGTCGGTGCAGACTCGATGGGCCGAATGGCCTCCTTCTGCACTGTAGGGTTTCTATGATCTACGTGCAAAGACATCCAGGTCTCTCTGTTCCTGCGGCCCTTTAAGAATTTAACCCTTTGTTTTATATTGTCTCTCCATGTTCATAGAATCACAGAATCCCTACAGGGCAGAAGGAGGCCATTCGGCCCATCGAGTCTGCACCGACCACAATCCCACCCAGGCCCTATCCCCACAACCCCATGCATTTACCCCAGTTAGTCCCCCTGATAGTAAAGAGCAACTTAGCGTGGCCAATCCACCTAACCCGCACAACTTTGGACTGTGGGGGGGGGGGGAACTGGAGCACCCAGAGGTAACCCACGCAGACATAGGGAGAATTGGCAAACTCCACACACAGTGACCCAATCCGGGAATCAAACCCAGGTCTCTGGCACTGTGAGGCAGAAGTGCTAACCACTGTGCCAACGTGCCACCCCCGTCCTACCAAAATGCTTCACCTCACACTTTTTTTCCATATTGAACTTCATCTGCCACCTATCTGCCCACTCCACCAACTTGTCTATGTCCTTTTCAAAGTTCTATACTGTGCTCTTCACAGTTTACAATACTTCCAACTCATAACTTCTAGCTAAACACTATTAATGTTATCGAATCTTGCAGGTCCCTCAATAATATTGGGCTGTATTAGATAGGGTAACATAGTCCTCGCCCCTCCAGCTAGAAGGTCGATGGGGATCCCACCCAGGGGAAGACTGGCTTCCGCACTGTCAGTCAATGAACATTTAATTGGCCCTGAATAGCTTAGAGGCAGGATGTCTTCCTTTTAAGGTCTGAAAGTCCTGCCTAAGAGAGCTGATAGCCAATCAGATGACCAGTAGCTCTGTGGTCTCAGCAGCCAGTAGTGTTGGCCACTGGGAGTTAAGGAAGGCCCCAAAGGAGTCAGTGACTGGAGACTGGACACCAAGGCTAAGTGGGAGTAATTTTGCCGGGTCAGATTGGTAGGCCCAGGAGAGGGGTATTGGGGGACAGGATTTGAGAGGCTGGGTGAGGTGGAATGGGGGCGACAGTAAAGGGAAATGTGTGATTGTGGTTGTTGGGGGTATGTCCAATGGACTCAGAGGACGCACAAAGGAGGTCCACCCCATTGCCTGACACCATCCCATGCAACTAAAACCTCCGGGCTTCCCGCTTGGCTTTCTCTCCTTTCTACAGATTAAATAGTGGCGGTAGGTGGGCTGGGACCCTTGTGTAACCATTAATTGGTCACTTAAGGGCCTCAACAGGCTCAAAGGTGGACGGGCAGGCAACATGACACCTCTACCTCTCCCCACAAAATTTCATACAATTTGGGAGTAGGTGGGTGGGTAACAGGAAGGCTGGATTTTACAAGTTCCTCATTATTTCAATTCTGCCAGCAGGGATGCAGAAAATCCAGCCTTTGGAATATTCTGGACTGCTGGTAGGCATCAATACAGCAGGATGGATGAGAAGCGCATGAACAGAGACCAATACACCAGCTTCAGATGTAACGCCCTCAATAACTCAGATGAAGGGTGATAGTCTGAAAACCCAAATAAGATTCTCACATGCATGTTCTGACTTTCAAAACAATTGATTTAAAAATGAAATTTGAGGAGAGGTCCTTTCAGAATCTCAGAATGGACACAGTGCAAGAGACAACTCTTCGGCATCTTAGCCGGAATTTTCCCGGCTGTTCACACACCCGGCCTCTGATGCAAGCGAGGACGGAGAATTTGATGCTCAGCTGAATCTTTGTTCATTGGAACGGGACCAGAGAATCCCACTGACATGAATGGAAACTTCTGATCCTTGTGTCTGTGCTGGCACTCCGACGGATCAGATCACCTCGTGCCACTCACTGCCTTCTCCCCACAGCCCTACACATCATCTACACTGGAACCAAACATCATGCACTGTGTACTGTTAAGGTGCAGATCAAAAACTCTAAAATATGTTACGAAGCCTGACTAGATCCCAACAGATTTTCCTATTTTGGCATTAGTGTGAGGATAAGGTGCTTCACTCCAGATGTGATTCTATTGACCCAGTAGGAAGCATTTATCAAAACAAACTTTATTTAATACAGTTTACCTATAACAAATGTATTAGCTTAACTTTTACCAATTGAAATACTTAAACATGACATGATACAATTCTTAACTGCTAATCTATCTCTATTAGTTCCAATTCAAGCAACATTCCTCTGATAGACTTAAACTCGGCATGTTGGCACAGTGGTTAGCACTGCTGCCTCACAGCGCCAGGGATCCAGGTTCGATTCCCAGCTTGGGTCACAGGATGAATGTGCAAACTCCATACAATGTCTGCATGGGTTTCCTCTGGGTGCTCCCACAGTCTGAAAGACTTGCTAGTTAGGTGCATTGGCCATGCTAAATTCTCCCTCACTGTACCCAAATAGGCGCCAGAGTGTGGAGACTAGGGGATTTTCACAGTTATTTATTTGCAGTGTTAATACAAGCCCACTTGTGACACTAATAATTAAATAAAGAAATAAATAAAAACTCCTCTTCTAAGTCAGTTAGCAACACACAGGCTTACATGCTGGTACTTGAGCTGCCAGTCCTTGAACCGCCAGAACACCTCTGCAGCGAGAGACAGAGAGAGACTTATTTCTCCTAACAGGTCCCAAGCAGCAGCCCCCAGAGAGAGGCACCTCTTACTACTTTCAAAACCAAGCAGAAATTGCCTGTTTTTCCCTGTAAGTTTAACTCTTCCCCTTAAGCACATGATTCTGTCAATCATCCTAATCAAAACCCTACTCTGAAACCCCAATGGCAAAAACAAATAAACAAAAATGCATTAACTCAGATTAAAACAGTCACATCCCTAGCTAAAATCAATCATTAGCCTGCATTCTCAGCATGTGAGCAGACAATTTGGCACTATGTAAATCAGAGCTGAATTTTAAACATACCCCTTACAAGAAACATGAAATGAATACATTTCTTAAAGGCACAGTTTCATCACAGTAAAATAGGCGGCTGACCTAAAATTGCCCATTTAGCACTCACCCCCTTGCCTGAGAAGTACTCCTATTCTTTTGTTAGATAGTGTGAATACACTCTTCACATAGAACTTACACATATGCAATGAGATTACACTTTACAAAAAACCCTTTACAAAAATATTGTCAAACTATCTCATAAATTTGTGCATGCATACAGTCAGAATCCTTCCTTGTTGCACACTCAGTTCTGTTCACAGATTACCATTATTTATATTCGCATACCAATGACAAGCAGCCTCTTAATTCCTCTGACAGAAATTGAAAAAAAGAAATGTTTAGCTCGAGCTTTTTAAAATGTGACAACACACTGCCGAATGTTTATGTCAAAATGGGGATGAAGCCGCCCTTTGGCATTGCATGTTTTATCCATGTCATCATTATTTGTTGTTGACACCCTCCTGGTGACTAAATGTTAGTTGAGTCATAAACTCCAGTGCAATTTAAATACCTGATTAAAAATGTCAAGCTTGCCCTATATTTAAAACAAATCCACTGTCATTTTTAGCAGAGGGGGAATATGGTAAAAAGTAAAATAGGACAGAAATTAAGTAATTTAAGGATAATTCAAACTGCCTTCTGAAACGTTAAAATGTTCCATGTTAGAGTTATTGAAAGGGTTGATAATCACAAGTTTAAAAATCATACAAGCTGTAAGTTGAATCTCTCTCACACAGGGAAGCTATGTGCAAACCACAGGTCCTGATTAAAGCAGACCGATAAGAGTTAAGGACTGTTTAATTGAACGATGTATCGCTGCAGCTCATGTTTGTCCATTAGAACAAGGAACAATGGAAAGGGAGGTTGATATACCATTGGGCAGAGATCTAGTTATCGTTGCTTTATGATACAAAGTGGGGAGAGATAACTCCTATACTTTTATTGGTATATGCTAATTACTTATAATCGAATTTGGAACTATAATTGCTTGTGTATTTCTGAATTCTGCACTCTGACTGGTCTGAATGACTGACTTAGTCAGGAGTTCTGTAGCACTGCAGTTGTCAATAAGTCCCTTGAACCAGTCCGTGACTTTGTCTGGCTACAGGAGGGGAACGATAGTTTTAAACACAAGAAAACATCATGACAGCCCCCGTATATTTGTCTTACACATGTAGCATTTTGTTTTCTTCTGGTTTGTTTAAGTTAAATTGTTTAAGTTGACCAGACTGCAGAGGATAGCGTTGAACAGGTCACAGATTTTTGTTTTACTGGTTTGTAGCAATCAGTTTTCACGAACATCTTTACAGGTCTGATTTTATCTTTCAATGAGATAATAATTTGGCCAGGCTATGTTGAGTCTGTATGCTGCCATCAGTTCTTTCAATCTTAACTCTGCTGTGGCAGATGTCAATGTCTGCTCCATCTATAGATGATAAGTAAGGCTTGCTGAAGTGCAACATCAAAGTCAAAGGAGTAATGGCCATTTGCAGCCCCACTCCATCTGATAGGTATTATCAATTTTTAGTTAAGCACCACCAGACGACAAAGTCTACTTGTGTTGCTTTCGGAGGCAGTATTCATTCTCTGGTTTCTCACTTGGTAAGCAATCCGCAGAGTTCCAACTAGAAAATGAAGAGGATTCAAATCCAGTGTCTTAACTTCTAACAACAGCCCACACCCCTGACCTCAAATGTTTTAGTGGATACCATTAGTGCCAGTGGAAGATAAGGAAAGGAATTCCAATTAAAATGCTTCCCTCGCAATTGGATGTAGAAGAGATTTCAAAAGAAGGAAGCAGGGCCCTTTATTCTCTGGCAGGATCTAGTACATTGTCATAAACTTATAAATCTGGAAAAGAGTGCTAATAACTTTGTATTGTTTTCAGATATTTCATACTGATATTTCAATAATTTCTCTTATATAAATCTCATCAATAGTTTCTAACTGTTATATAATTTTTGATGGGCTTATTACTGACTTTGACAGTCAGTGGTATACATTAAAATATTGAAACCTCTGTCTTTTCACAAACAAAAAGGACTTAGCATTTTCCTCAGTGGCTGAACCTTCGGAAAGTTTCACGATGTGGGGTGGTGATTCCCCCCCCCCCAAAATCTAAGTGCCCAACGGATGGGAAAATGGGAGATTTTCCCGCCTGTTTTTCTGGGCACACATTTTTCTGCACTTCACAGAGTCCACCGGGGGATTCACGCTGGGAATTTGATGGGGATCAGCTTTAATCCCTGTTTGTGGGAACCTGCCCGATGGGGTGGGAAACATTAACGAGCATGGGCGATACCGTCCCGGGCTCACTAATGATATGGTAAGATCAGCCTTGCGTTGTTTCCCAGCAAGAGGCTAACTGCACCATAGAAAAATGGCCCGAGAAAGTCGCCACTGGTATCTCGTTACAGAGCAGCGGGCCGGGAAGAGCGAATTTGTGAATCTCATAACGCCATATTCTGTACCTTTTTTTTTTCTATTGCAAGTATTGTATTTGAACAAAAAATACCTTCCAACTTAAAAACGCATGTCACAGTTCATCACTTCAGAATTTTGGGCTATATTTTCCTCTGTTCACTGACTTTCGTGAAAAATAAATCACAGCCCACTTATGCTAATGCAACGTTATTTGCTAGCTCAAAATTCAAATGATCTAATAATTGGAATGAATAAATACAAGTAAAACCGTACTGGAATGCATTTGAATTGAGCAACTTTGACCTTGAAGCAGGAAACATTGCTTTTTACTTTGCTGCTTTATTGGGTTAAAAACTGCGAATGGAGGAAAACTGTGCCTCAGATAATCAGCGAAACAGATCAAAGTTGGATGTGTTGCGACCTGCAAATCACAGCAATAGATCCTAACAAAGTTAACATGCAGCTGGTGCCGTACCCTGTGTCAGTTAAAGGGAGTAATTTATAAATATCAGGAAGTTCATGTGGTGAGCACTGCTGGACCATTGTGGTGCGAACAAAGCCAGGAAGATCATAGAAGAACTCAATAATAGGACTTACATCAACAATTGCAGGTTGCAGCTGGCATTGCAGAGGTTTAATTTTATCAAATATATTCAAATGATTGTTTAACTTGCTTTGCACCCATTTTCTTTCCTAACTATTTTTCATAGACTACCCAACACAATAATCGAGCATGCCAACCAATACATATACTTCTCACAATCAACCCACATTTATCTCACCAAACCCAAAAGTCAATGCATTGTGACTTAATTATTCACACATACATAAGCATGAGTTATTTTCAGTCATTAAAAAACTAACCAGTCTTTAATCTGCTTCATGAACTTCACTAGGTTCTTAGAGCTACTGAGATCCTTTGTAAACGAATCAATAGGATTTCTGAGCTGTCAGATACGTGGACATTACATGATGATACTGACTTTTGCTGGACAACTTACGTAATGACTATTACTATTTGCTTTGTCTATCATTGCCCATATCTTAATGCAAATGGGACATGCAGTTCAACAAGTCTAATGCTTTATTAGGTCAGATGACCACCGCAACAAGAGTAAAACATGTCACTTCCCTGAAAAACTAAAAGTAATTTATTTGATGTAAATATAGATTATGGATAGGGGCGGCACAGTGAAGGGGTGGCCCAGTGGCAGTGGCTAGCACTGCTGCCTCACAGCACCAGGGACTTGAGTTCAATTCCGCCCTCGGGTCAGTGTGTGTGAGGAGTTTGTACGTTCTCCCCATGTCTGTGTGGGTTTCCTTCGGGTGCTCCGGTTTCCCCTGGGTGCTCCGGTTTCCCCCCACAGTCCGAAAGATGTGCAGGTTAGGTTGATTGGCCATGCTAAATTGCCCTTTATTGTCAGGGGATTAGCAGGGGAAGTACATGGGGTGACAGGGATTGGGCCTGGGTGGGACTGTTGCCAGTGCAGACTCGATGGGCCAAAAGGCCTCCTTCTGCACTGTGGGATTCTATGATTCTATTAAAGAAAGGCCCAATACGAATCAATACACTTCTCACAGCTATTACTATCAACTCCTTGAATCAATGAGATTTGTGCCCTAAACTATCTTCCCTTATTTCCTTCAATGAACCCAGGCTGTCCAATTGCCTGACCAATATCAAGATCAGGGCAAGTTTAAATTTGCTTCAATAAATTTGGAAAACCAATACTTTCTGTTTCAGCCCTGGGATCTTGGAGGCTATCAACTTATGGTCTAATTGTGGACCACTGGAAGCTCACTTTGATCCCTTGGGAAACATACTTCCCATTCCATCAGCAAGACCGCCCCTCCTGTCTTCTACATTATCACAGATCTTTCTTCTTCTCCCTGCCACTTCCACCACCTCCCCTGTCCCCATTCTCCCTCCCTCTGTACTTGCTTAAAGCCTGTTACATCTCTTCCAGTTCTGACAAAAGCTCATCAACCTGAAATGTCAGCTCTTTCTTTCCCCAGACACCGCCCGACCTGCCGAGCATTTCCAACATTTTCTCTTTTTTTAGTCCATCACCAAGAATACCTTCTTGCAAGAACTGCCTTGACTTCTAGTCTCTGACTCTCTGTCACCGACACTCTAATCTAGACGTTTGCGTATATTTTAATATAATTAAACAATCCCCATCAGATAATGACCCCTCACCAGAATTTCAAACCCCACCAATGTGTTAATAACAGGTTCCTCCCTGACAGGAACTTGTTGTGGGATTTCCCCCCCACCCCCCACATCCCCCCACATGTAAAGGGTGTAAAAATAGCTCCCGGGGAAAGGGGACATGGCCAGGCATTGCCCTTGCACTGCCCTGTGGCACAGATTGGCACTGCCAGTCTGGCACCATGCCCATGCCAACCTGGCTGTGCCAACCTGGCAGTGCCAACTGATGTCAGGGGTAGTGCCATGAGGGACCCTAGTAGGAGCCTCATAGGGGGGGGAGGGGGATTGATATTTATGGTGGTGGGCAGGAGCAGACATGGGAACTGGGGATGCCAGTGATGGCTGTTTGGGTGAGGGGGTTGGGGTTAAGGGGTCTGAAGCCAGCGATGTTCTGGGGCAAGGGACTGGGGGGGGGGGGGGGTGCCCCAATCTCAGTGCAGCTAGTTTTACCAGCATATTTAGGCTCCTCCCCCAACATGTCAGTGTGAAACATGCCCAGATTTATCTTTTGATAGATTGTCATCAGATCTGGAGAGAAAACCAGCCAGATCCTGACACTTTGCCAAATTCTGGTAAGATCGCACCCCCCACCCCTCCCAGTCTCTTAAAAGTTTCAATGGTTCATGGATCAATAGCCCATTTGCTGAGCTGAAACTATTAAAAGCTTTTGAAATGCAGCCAAGCATTCATGATGGCTACAGCTGCCATAACAAAAGCTTCCAGCTACAGTGCCTGAAACATACAGAACCAAGTGGTGTCCCATTTTGATTTCAAAGCAGAGTGCCTGACGATCAAAGGAGGGGAGCACGTACAGAGATATTTGTCAACTTTCAAAAGAAAGATCTTTTAACTGGCCAGAGCTGTCAGTCAAGTTAAATCACATTATTAAAAAAAAGACATTTTTAAAATATGTTGTTGCACTTTTGACAATTGGAAAAGTATTGTAATGCATCACAACAATTACACAGAGCTGGTTAATGAAAGGGTTAATTTACATTTGCAGGAAAATCCCAATGATAAATCACAACATGAAAACCCCATCTACATTATGATGCAGCATCTAATAGTGACATTTGAAACTGTCAAAACAGAAATGTTCCCAGCTCTTCAATTCTCAGTGGTCACAAACACTCCAGGGAGCTGCACTTTTTTTTTTAGGATGTACAAAACCAACACCACCGCACAAAAATAGTGTGCAGAAAAAATGCAATCTTCCCGTGGTCTTCACAGTTGGGACTCCCACATGTGCGTTTTTCACCCAAGGCCGTCCCCACCCTGCCAAAGCTCCACATGCTCATGATGTGGGGTCAGGAAGGCACTGGAAAATGGCTTTTCCAGCAAAGAAACTATGTTCAGCACTTTCTAACTCGATTCACACCTCCACTGGGAGAACAACATCTGGCCTATATGTTACACTAATAGCAATGACCTCTGCTGGTTGTTGCTGGTGTCACATAAGGGTGATTATTAATGGGCGGCACGGTGGCGCAGTGGTTAGCACTGCTGCCTCTCAGCATCAGGGACCTGGGTTCGATTCCCATTCAGATGCTGATAACCACAACTGGACAGCCATAAACCAGATTTAGTCCAACTCAGAGGCTTACAGTCAAAATTCCCCCCTTAGGCTCCAGGGGAGTACATTGACATGTCAAAGATGAAAGTGGTAAAATACAACCATGAGGCAACAGTCTAAACCGTTGTCATCAAAAGACAATGATAATCCCATGGCATGTTGATACTTTCTACTTAAGAACATTACCCTGTAATGTGCAGTGTACTTCAGGCAATCATGCTTTAATCCTCTATCCTAGACAATTTCATCCCACTCCCCTCTAAATATTGACAGAACATGGGGTAGCGCAGTGGCACAGTGGTTAGCAATGCTGCCTGACAGTGCCAGGGACCCAAGTTCAACTCCGGCCTCGGGTCACTGTCTGTGTGGAGTTTTCACGTTCTCCCCGTGTCTGCGTGGGTTAACTCCGGGTGCTCTGGTTTCCTCCCACAGTCCAAAAGATGTGTGGGTTAGGTGGATTGGCCATGCTAAATTGCCCCTCAGTGTCAGGGGGACTAGCTAGGGTACCCCATTCTTGGGGTTATGGGATAGGGCCTGGGTTGGATTGTGGTTGGTGCAGATTTGATGGGTTGAATGGCTTTCTTCTGCACTGTAGGATTCTATGATTACCGTCACAACCTCCAAAGGTGAGTGCCTCCACCTTGGGTATAAGCCTTTCATGAACATTTGTTTTTAACTCATTCGTGGGACATGGGCGTCGCTGGCTGGGTCAAAATTTATTGCCCATCCCAGTTGTCCGAGGGCAGTTGAAAGTCAATCACATTGCTATGGCCCTGGAGTCACATGTAAGCCAAAGGACAGAAGATTTCCTTTCCTAAAGGACGTTAGTGAACCAGGTGGGTTTTTCTGACAATCGACAATGGTTTCATGGTCATCAGTAGATTCTTAATTCCAGATGTTTTTTATTAAATTCAGATTTTACTATCTGCAATGGTGGGATTCGAACCTGGGTCCTCAGAACATTAGCTGAATTTCTGGATTAATAGCCTAGCAATAATACCACTAGGCCATCACCTCCCCTGTATGTCTGTGCTGACAGAAACCTATACGCAAGCATAAATCAAAAGATGGATATATGATATAGATGATTATCACTGTCACACAACAGTTATCCATCTGCCTTAGCAAGAATACCAGCTGAAACCCCATAAGGCAGATGAACTGGTCAACACCAGTTTAATGAAAACAGAGATTTCTTTTGCAAAAATATTTGACATGATGGGCTGGATTTCTGGGCTACATGATGGTGGAAATGACTGGATCTCCTCTTGCCTTTAAACCTGGCCTGCACGAAATTTCAGCCCCATCTTTTGTATCCCTCCATTAAAAGCATATATATGCCTAAAACCACCTTGAGTACTGAATGTAGTTTAATGAGAAGCCAAAAATGATGGCGGCACGGTGGCACAGTGGTTAGCACTGCTGCCTCACAGAGCTAGGGACCCGGGTTCAATTCTGGCCTCAGGTCACCAAGCGTGTGGAGTTTGCACGTTCTCCCCGGATCTGCATGGGTTTCCTCTGGATGCTCTGGTCTCCTCCCACACTCCAAAGGTGTGCCAGTTAGGTTGATCGACTATGCTAAATTGCCCCTTAGTGTCAAGAGAACTAGCAGGGCAAATATGTAGGGTTACGAGGATAGAGCCTTGGTGTGATTGTAGTCAGTGCAGGCTCGATGGACTGAATGGCCTCCTTCTAACTGTTTGTATGATGTTAATATGCATTTTAACATTGCAAATACAAGCGCTATAACAGAGTGACAAAGTCCTCCATTTGGACAGGCAATTTGGATACTTGAAAAGGTATACCATCAATGAACCATTTTGAGGAAATTCTTCCACTTGACACGCAATGCCCCCGATTCTACTACACAGGCTGACAGGTATTGCTTACAAGAAGCTGGTATGGACTGTCCACTCACCCCCAGCAATTTTGATATTGAGGGCTGTTCTGATCAATGCCATCAGGGTAGACGTGAAATGCACAGAGCCATCTTCAGCGATCGGCATGTTCATTCTTACAAGTCGCTGTGAGCAAATAGGACACCGGAGGTTAGTGGGAATTTCTGCATTGAGCACAGACGATAGACAATGCATGTGGCAAGCTGCACTTTTAACAATGTTAACTCCTTATCCGCTGAGGCAAACGGGTGTCAAATCTTAAACCCACTTTCCTTTTAAAGACATGCAGCTGTCAGAGAGATAGGAAAATGATACAAAACCAGTTTCCCTCTTCGTACACAATCTGCTTAGAAAACATGTAAAACCATTTTCAATTTTAATTGTTTTTGTAAGTCAAAGTACCGTATTCTGGAAGGTTTTTAAAAAAATTAATCTACATTTCAACCACAGATATGACTGATACTGTGACCTTGGATTGAATGCTGGTAATCATTGCACTTGTTGCAATTCTTGCATCTAATTTTTTCGAGTGGCTGAATAGGACAAATGGGAATCCTATTCAAAAACATTTCACGCAGCAATAAAATGCAGCCATCATTTTCCAAGGTTAAAATGTGTCGCTAATAAGGGCGCCTGAAGATTCAGGACCCTGCAATCAGAAGGCTGGTTCACCCATTCGGCAAACATAGAGCTCGCAATGCTCTGACACTGTCGATCTCAGTCAGCAGACCAGGAGTTAACACAAGTGAGCATTCTTTAGTCTGAACACAACACGATGCAACAAACAACTTACTGAAATAGAGTCAGTGTGAATCCATTCGAGAGCAAGAGAATTGAGCGACAGAGAGAGAGAGAGAAATGCATAGCAATGAGCAGACAGATGGAGAGTTCCGCAACAGAGCAGAAACAGGCACAGACTCGCATGCAATTCAAAGGACTAGCAATTTAGTACATGCTGGAATGCAATGGCACATGAACTGTACAGGGATTTGTCCTGCTGTTCTGAAGAGACTGTTGAAGACCTGACAGATCGATATACAATTATAGAAGGAAAAGAGAAGAAACTTTAGAGTTACGATTGAATTTTCTTTAAAAAAAAGGTTAAAAAAGCAGATTTAAGTTTGTGCCAGACAATAAGATTTAAAGCAAGGTCTTTTTGCAAACAGGAAGAGGACAGAGAAGTAAAATAAAGAGAAAAATGGGATGTTTAATACAAGTTGTGAATAAATCTAAAATATCGTCACTATGTAAAATACGAACTAGGTACAATTACAATGTTCCACTTCACATCTACAAGTTCCAAACTAAAAATGTACTGTTATATTTAGTAACTGTGGTAACTGCGGATCAAAAACTAAATTTATTCACAAATAATTGAACTCTGATGGCAATGACTGAATATTGCACAATTGTCGAGGAAAAAAAAATCTTTACGGTTGATTTATCTTTTGGATCTTTTGTTGCTAAGCTTATGGGAAAAATGAAATCAACTTTGGTATGTCTCTCTCTCTCTCTCTCTACCTGTACCAGTCTCTAATTATATCCCAAGTCTCTCAAGTTCTATTGTTTTCTTGTTGCAGACTACTTGCCCCCAATTCTTTCTGATTTGCCCTTATTCTCAGTGTAGTTCTCACCCTCCCTTTTATTCAATTTACCTTCCAACTCCCTTTCACACTTCCCAAGATGATTGATGTTTCAAAAATCAGTGCGTTTGAGTGGTTTTTTTTTGATTGGTTGTAAATAAGCAAAACAGATAATCACATTTATTTTGATTGATTTTGGGAAGTCACATAGCCAAATGGAAATGCACAGAAGTGGCAACTGAGACATGAAAGAAAAGGGGCTTGTGACATGATAACCTTACCAGACACCAGAACTGACAGACAAACAAGTCTTCCATGCCCCTCCACTTATTTAGTCCAGATTACTGTAAAAACATGCAAATTTAAACAAGGTACGAACTCAGGAACTCTTGACTTTAATATTTATTTTAAGAAGCTCTGGATTGCTTCACTGCATGACACGGTTGGAACCATACAGCACAATCTGAACTGTTATAGATAGAGGATAGTATCCATTGTTGCCAGCACGCTTCTGTTATTTGAACTATTCTGTATAGCTGCGTGACGTCGAGCGTTAGCGCTTTAGTTACACTGGTTCAGTATAAATGGATTGCTTTTGTTAAAAAGACCCAAACTCAAAGGAGGCTTAGAAACAGTACTCGGCAGAGAAAAAAAAAGCCTTTTTACTAAGGATTTCTTGTTGTTTATAGATTAGGGCTTGAAACTTAATGGGGGCAAACTTTCCCATTCTGCTCGCCACGGGAATCGAAGTGGGCAAGGGGCGGACCATGGAAAGGTCCACTGACCTCGGGTGGGATTTTCCAGTTTTGGGGCAAGCGTGGCCAGAAAATCCAGTATAGATAGCTAGATATATTTATATATACACATAAAAACAACCCATGAGGGTAGATGTAAAAAGCAGTTGAACCCTTTGTAACAAAAACAAACTGTTCAACCACATTAACCACAATAGGGGCAGAAATATATTGAGACTTCTGAATACAAAATGGAACAGCGTGAACAACAGTTACATAAATATAATAGCACACACAGGAAAACACAGAGTTGGATTTGACATGTAAGGTAGTTTTGTGTATATATTTGGTTCATATGCTACCTTGTAAGCGACTCTTGCAGGACATTTCTTTCCCAGACCTAAGGGTGGACACATGTGTCTCAGCATCTCATACATGTCATTGTGAGTGATGCGCCCACTTTGGAAAAGAAGTGAGGCAAAATCAAATTTAAGTCCAAACAACAGAACAAAAAAAAGGGGGAACAAAAACAGAAAGGAAAAAAAGAAACACAGAAATCCAGGTTAATTAGATTCCAAAATGGAGGTGCAAGACTTTCCAGTGCAACGCAGGCTTTGCATGGGAATATGTCTTCTTGCAATGAAATCTAGATTCTCTAATCCCTGTTTCAATGTGGAATGATTGACAGTTTAGTAGATGGTGAAAGAATGTACAAATGATGGCTTCCTTTCATCGAACATACTTTCAAGTCAGCATGCTAAGAAATTCGCTAGCAAACTCATAAAAGCTAAACACTGGATTGAATGGAAGAAGATGGTCAAAGTCAATCATTCCTATTCGGATGCAGACAGTCAGGGCGTTTTGGATAATCTACTTATCAGTTTAATTTCAAACCTTATAGGCCAACCTATGTGGGCAGTTCTTCCCTAAGCCAAGGGGTGGTGAGATAATACGCAACAATTTGTACATTTCCTTATAATGAATCCGGTAACTGGAAAAAGAATTTCACAGGTTAGAAAATGAGCGCTACAAATGAACTTATGAAACAAGGCTTCATATTAGTGAATCGATTGGTTCACGTAAACCAAAGGAACGACATGGTACATGCAGAAACAACTGATTCCTGAGCAAAAAAAAACTTCCAAATGGGACGCAAACAGAACAACATTGAATATTCATTGAACAAAATCTATTTCCTCATCAGGTTGCACTTGCAAAGGTGAGCATATGTATTTTAAATAATTGCCTGCCGTCATAACCAAAGCATTTAAAATGTTCTCATTCATGCTCTATGGTTGAATTCATTTATTTTAAACCTTTGCATAAATATGCAGCAGAAATAACAGTAAAACTTGAAAACTCAGAACGTTTGTACCACTGGATGGGTTGCTATGTCAGGTCTATATGATTTGTAATTTATTTGCAGATGGGCTGTAAATGGTATCATCGTTTTAAGTATCAGGACTTTTGACTTGGGCATCAAAGGAATAGGAACTAAAGTTTTTACTTGGACACGTCACTCCACGGTAATATTTTTCATTACCAAAAAAGAAAATACTTCGTGAACTAATTATTGATTGAAAACCCCAGACAGTTCATGAGGAAAACTATACTTACTTTCGAACCTCAAGGAAATGATGAGCGAGTGACTATCACAGACATCACATTCACAATGACAATGTCAATATATTAAACAAGCAATCCATACAGCTTTGACTTTAAACGCTCAACATTCTCAAAATTAAACCACAATGAGTAAGGTAATGAAGACCACTGAGCACCATAGCACTCTGAAATATTGGCCCGAAGGCTTCCATGGAGTGATCAATGGTTAGGTAATAATAAATGAAGAAAATGGGATAAAACTGCCACAGTTTTTCCAGTTTGAGTCAAGTAATCAATCCTATTTGATATCAGTCAGCTTTTGAAAGAACGCTTGTATTTTTGAATTTAAATGAACCGGAATTGGCAATGATTGAATAAATAATTGACAATATTAATGTCTGCTTTTTAAAAATGATGGGCCAAACACGGATCTCATCTGCAGCAGTTCCACCATTTTGTTTGCTTAGCCCAAGTTACCTGCAGGAGAAAGGTAGTTAGGAAGTGACAGATCATTTTTGCCACCAATATGAATATTTACTCCTTTTATGTGTACATGACCTCATACAAGCTTCACTTTTTGTTTTATAAGTATTTTTTGAAGTACCAAGCTGCAGAAAAAAAAACTTTTCTTTTGTTCTGCCCCTACATTTTTTTTCCAATTAGTTAACCGGGAACCACTTTGTTTGTGTAGTCCAAACTTAATAGCAATTAAATTTACTAATGAGTTAAGTATTTTCATGTGACTCTTCAGTGTTGTTTGATCATGGTGGTTCCTCCACTGGGTGTAGAGGAACCGTTTATTTCTAAGGCAATAACAGAGGGCAACAGAGGACAAGAGCAAATATCATTCCTCTTCCAGTTCCATTTGCTTGGTATCACAACTGGAAGATGGCACCTACTCAACTGATCATCTATCATCCGCTGGCAATAGAATCCCTATAGTGCAGAAGAGGCCTTTTCACCCATCGAGTCTGCATCAACTCTCTGAGGGCAGGGGAGTATCTTATCCAGGCCTTCTCCCCTGCCCTATCCTCATAACCCCAAGGCTAATCCACCTAACCTGCACATCTTTGGAGTGTGGGAGGAAACCGGAGCACCTGGAAGAAACCCATGCAGACACAGGGAGAACGTGCAAACTCCACGCAGACAGTGACCCAAGGCCAGAATTGAACCCGGGTCCCTGGAATGTGAGGCAGCAGTGCTAACCATTATGCCACCGTGCCATCCAGCAAGGTCAACATGTGTAAAACTAATTCTTGTCTGTGCGCATCCTTTTTATTTGCAAATTCAGTACACAAAGCGCATTGGTGTATCACAACCTAAATCAGTCCAATGGTTAATTATACAGAGGCATGCTGGTATTGTGCTAAGCAGCTCCAGCCCTAAGGTTCATGAGGCTGATTTCAGCCTGAACTAACAGTTGAAATGTTATTCTTGGTCTCAACATCTATATGGTATGTGGGAGTGAGGGAATTGGGATGGCAAATTAGCCGGGGTCTATGAAGCAGTGAGCACTGCACATATAGACATCAAATGGGAATACAATCAGTTGGATGGAGGCAAAATTACTGCAGATGCTGGAATCTGAAACAAAAACAGAAAATGCTGGAAAATCTCAGCAGGTCTGACAGCATCAGTGGAGAGAGAATAGAGCCAACGTTTTGAGTCTGGATGACCCTTCGTCAGGGCCATCCAGACTCGAAACGTTGACTCTATTCTCTCTCCACAGATGCTGTCAGACCGGCTGAGATTTTCCAGCATTTTCTGTTTTTGATACAATCAGTTGTGCTGTATTCAATGGTTTGCCAACGCTCATAGCGAAAGCTCACATGTGAAGAATGGTCAAGAATCCCACTCCTGACATTGATTTACAGGCGGCATGGTGGCACAGTGGTTAGCACTGCTGCTTCACAATGCCAGGGACCCGGGTTCAATTCCGGCCTCGGGTCACTGTTCTCCCCGTGATTGCGTGGGTTTCCTCCAGATACTCTGGTTTCCTCCCACAGTCCAAAGATGTGCGGGTTAGGTTGATTGGCCATGCTAAATTGTCCCTCGTGTCAGGGGGATTAGCAGGGTAAATATGTAGGATGAGGGGAATAGGGACTGGGTGGGATTGTGGTCAGTGCAGACTCGATGGGCTGAATGGCCACCTTCTGCGCTGCAGGGATGCTCTGATAGAATTCTATGACTCGGGTAAGGTTCCGGAGAACCATACATGTTTCTGAAAGTAGAGTCAAGCAAAAAGGAAAGGGAGAAAATTGGCAAGCACTAATAATGATAATCGCTGAAACAGAAACTTGATGCAATGACCTTTATACTCTAGACATTGCTGCTGCCGAGCTTTCCTACTCGTTAACTTTGAACTGACAAATTCCTGAACAAGTCCAAAGTGGGCAAAGTGCACTCTGTAAAGGGACAGGTGAATTTGTGTTAGTTTAGGGTGTGAGATAAAGGTCCAGTGAAGACCACTGACTTCAAATTATACCTTAATCTCAGTCGCAATGCAAAATTATCCCACTGACATCAGATCTGCCTGATAAATCTACTCATCAAGAAACCAAACATCACACTGATTTGACATCTCCTATCTTCAAACATACGCTAGATTTTTGTTCTATATCCTGCACCCATTTAACTCACTGGCTTAGTTTTTATATCTCGTTATCCCCCTTTTTGGGTGTGAAATAAGCAACAGTTGGATCACTGAGCTTTAAACTCTGATCTCCCAAAGGTTAACATGGACATACATTGTGCAATGTGAATTTCAGCTCATTGCACATCCATTCAGATGCTAATAACCACAACTGGACAGCCATAAACCGGACTTAGTCCAACTCAGAGGCTTACAGTCAAATTCCTCCCTTAGGCTCCAGGGGAGTACATTGATATGTCAAAGATGAAAGTGGTAAAATACAACCATGAGGCAACAGTGCAAACCGTTGTCATCAAAAGACAATGATAATCCCATGGCATGTTGATACTTTCTACTGAAGAACATTAGCCTGTAATGTGCAGTGTACTTCAGGCAATCATGCTTTAATCCTCTATCCTAGACAATTTCATCCCACTCCCCTCTAAATATTGACAGAACACGGGGTGGCACAGTGGTTATCAATGCTGCCTCACAGCGCCAGGGACCCAAGTTCAACTCCGGCCTTGGGTGACAGCGTGGAATTTGCACGTTCTCCCCGTGTCTGCGTGGGTTTCCTCCGGGCGCTCTGATTTCCTCCCACAGTCTAAAGATATGCAGGTTAGGTTGTTTACCCATGTGTCAGGGAGATTAGCAGGTTAAATACATGGGGTTATGGGGCTAGGCCCTGGATGGGGGATTGCTGTCGGCACAGGCTCCATGGGCCAAATGGTCTCCTTCTGCATTGTAGGGATTCTATGATGCTAGCTGCTCTTGCCTTTTATTCCCAGGTGTGAGAAATCTGCACTTTGCTTAGTCTGGTCCCTTAGTGTTAGGGGAATTGGCAGGGTAAATATGTGGTGTGACGGGGATAGGGCCTGGATGGGATTGTGGTCAGTGCAGGCTCGATGGGCCGAATGGCCTCCTTCTGCACTGTAGGGATTTTATGATTCTATGAACAATTTAGTTAATTAAGACACAGAAGTCTCAACCACTTCACAACCAGAGAGTTTACCATTTCTAGCCAGTAAACAACAACCAATATTCACTACAGTCTGCCACCATGGATCAGTACTCTAGTTATACATACAGTTCGCTCAGTAACATAAGGATTATAATCTTTCTTCTGACATCAGAAGCCAGCTGTCTCTTTACTAACGCTAGTCAAAGGGTAACACAGTCCTGCATGTCCAATCGGAAATGTCATCAGGAAATGTGGTCACCATTACTGCACTCAAAAGTCACTTGTTGAACCTATAGCTTCCTTCAAACAAATGATTTTGTCTCACATGACTGCTTTTAGCTGGCTACATTGGAGATTCTATACCAAGCACTAAAATAATTTTTTCCACAATAACTCTGCCCATAATGGCGAGGTGTTGCAGCACATGCCAGCTTTACACGAAAGACAAATTTAAAACAAATATAGTAACTCCTGATAATCTGACATGTCAGGCGTAATGACAAGAATTTTATCAGCCCGCCCACCACAGGAATCGGAGTGGGTGAGGGGCGAAGCATCAGAAGGTCCATTCACAAGGCCGTCCCAAAATGGTAAGGGCAGCACAGTGGCTAGCACTGTTGCCTCACAGCACCAGGGACCTGGGTTCGATTCCCAGCTTGGGTGACTGTCTGTGTGGAGTTTGCACATTCTCCCCGTGTCTGTGTGGGGTTCCTCCCACATTCAAAAGATGTGTGGGTTAGGTTGATTGGCCGTAACAAATTGTGCCTTAATATCAGGGTAAATACGTGGCTTTACAGGAACGGGGCCTAGGTGTGATTGTTATTGGTGCAGGCTCAATGGGCTGAATGGCCTCCTTCTGCACTGTAAGGGATTCTATGATTCTATGCAGCAGGCAATTTAAGTTTACTAAAACTGCTGACAGGATTGTATCCACACGGTTTCACTTTATCCTGCCCTTACTGCTGTGTTCACCATCAGTGATTTTGGCCACAGGATTCATGGCATTCTTCTGGACATTGAAACAGAGTCCACAATCCTTTACGGCAACCGAGTGACAGTTTCCCAAAAAGGCAAGCTGCTCTTGCAACAGAAGGCATGCTGTATTATCACAAGATAACCACAGAGAACCTGCGGCAAACATAGACTAATTCCTCAATCGGTCACCACAACTCTTGATCCATTAGTTGTTGCCCTTTAGTTGCTGCTAAATGACACGTGTTTGATTTAAAAACATAGATTGTTTTAATGCTCATGTTTGACCTTCACCCGATCAGTTGGCTTCAGGCAAATCTTCCTTTGGAATCCTTTGCTTCATGTACCTTAAGGCTTCTGTCAGATGTATTTAAATAGTTTACAGTGTGAGTTCATAGATTAAGTGATTAATCACTGCAGCCCTGAAGAGTTACTATGCTAATCTAGGCTCATAAATGTGATGATTCCTGAACTGTATCTGCCCTGACAGTTCCCGAACAGCCTAATGAGTGGGAAGGACAATGAGAAGAGAATGTCCCAGTTTCCCTTCAACCGATGAATGTGTGACCCCTTCAGGTCAGACCGTGAAATAACACTGGTTTCTGAAACACTACCTTGGGCTGCATTTTATTGCCCCCCCCCCCCCGCCCCCCCCTGCCCCGCCACACCAATGTCAAACAGGGGCTGATGACATTGGGTCGGCAATGCCACATCGGCATGCCAGTCTCCCCAGTTACCGGGGCTGAATGAGCGACAACAACAGAGATCTGCCTGCTGCAATTTTTGGACATCAGATGGGGACAAGTTTGGGAGCGCTTGACAGCAGCTATGATGAGGAGGCACAAGGGTGGAAGAAAAGGTCACCTAGCACCAGGGACAAGGCTGCACGTAGCAGCAGATTCTGCTGGTGAAGGTGGCAGAAATTTGACTTTGTTTCCAAAAGAGAGAAGGCTGGAAAATCTCAGCTGGTCTGGCAGCATCTGTAAGGAGAGAAAAGAGCTGACGTTCCAAGTCCAGATGATCCCTTGTCAAAGCTAAAAGGCGTAGAAAGTGGGAGATATTTATATTGTAGGGTGAGGGAATGAAAGATGAGTCATAGACACAGAAACCAGGGGAAAGGCTAAGAAGTGTGAATGGCTATCCAGAGAGAATAGAAGGTGTGAATGGCCAAACGGCAGAGAAGCTGAAATCAGAGGGTAACAGATGAAGATGTGGGGGGAGGGGGAGATGGTGGGAGAAAGATAAAGTTCTAGCATCTGCAGGAATTTGCTTTTATATGACTTTGTTTATTGACTTTTTTGAGCATGCCAAAAGAAAGAGGGAGATTCAGAGAGCTTTGGGGGGGGGGGGGGGAGGTGGGGAGGTGGGGGGGTGGGTGCTTTAGATTTGAAGCCTTGACTGGCTTCCTGTCCATTGTGTTCATGGCATCATTCCTTGCCTCATGACATCCTGGCCTAGACTTCTAATTGGGCGCACTGTGATTGGCTGCCTTGCAGCTGGGTAGCCACTACTGGGTTCCATCTGATATTTGATTCGCTGAGCTGAGATAGCAGGGGTGGGGGCTGAGGTGAGCGGACCACTCATTTCCCATTCACCCTCCTCATCGCGCCACGAACCACTAAATCCAGCCCTCTGTCTCGGAACAGTTGCTGATTTCCATATTTAAATCATGATTTACATCTTATTAGCAGACCCGGGACTGAAGTCTCTGGACCCACTAGTCTCTCTCTTCCCCCCCCGCCCCAGCCAGGAGTGGTTCACTCCAGCAGGGTTTACAACAGCTGTCTACTAATGGGGAGCGGGCGGCCCAACCTTACTGGAATGAAGAGAGGCCATTAAGGCCCCCCCCAGGAGGATGGGGGGGGGGTGCCCCTAGGCATTGCCACCCTTGCCCCTGGCACAGCTCAAGGGGCAAAGTGGCAATGTCCAAGGGGCACCTTAGTACTGTCTACTGGGCATCGGGCAGTGCCAAAGGGACGGGGCTCGGTGGGGAGGGGGAGAGGGGGGAAGGGGGAAACTGGTGGGGGGTCGGGGGTTCTGCTGCCACTCTGCACAGGGATCAGTGGCAGAGGGAGGGACGGGGGGGCGGGTGGTCGGGGAGATCGGGGCTGGTGGCGGGGGGGAGAACATTGGGAGATGTCAGAGAGGCCTGTGATCAGGGTTTGGGGGGGCGGGGGTGAGGGGTGCGCATGGCCAGCGCCGGGGGGGTTGGGGGGGAGGGGGGTTGTGGGCTGGTCAGTGATTGAGCTGGCAAATGATCAGGAGGCTGGCATTGCAGGGCCGATCTCCGCTCTAGCAGATTGGCGCATGCGCAGTGGCCCACTCAGCACTACGCTGCCAGTCTCACCAGTGGGAGTAGCCCTCCCACCCCGATTTTCAGTGTGGGAGATCCATTTTGAAAATCCCACTAAGTGGGAGTTACTCCAGATTTTACGCAAATTCAGCACTTAGTATTTCTTTGGGAAAATCCCAGCCCAGAGATTTTTTATTGAATTCATATTCCACCATCTGACGTGGCGGAATTTGAACCCGGATCCCCAGAACATCAACTGAGTTTTCAGATTAATAGTCTCGCAAAAATACCACAAGGCCATCACCACCCCAGTTAAGACAGGGTGCTGTTGTGCTTAATATAGAAGAGGGGCATTGGCAAAAATCTGGTTATTTGGGAATCTGCATGCCTGAGAAATGTTGCATTGCACAATGAGGGCCCTAGCCTGAAAGAATCAAGGAATCCCAGCAGTGCAAAAGGAGGCCATTCGGCCCAGCGAGTCTGCGCCGACTCCCCAACAGAGCATCTTACCACCCCGCCATTCCGTAACCTCATTCATTTACCATGGTTAATCCACCAAACCTACACATCTTGGGACACTAAGGGGCAAATTAGCATGGTCAATCCACCTAACCAGCGCATCTTTGGAGCGTGGGAGGAAACCGGAGAACCCAGAGGAAACCCACGCAGACACGGGGAGAAGGTGCAAACTCCAAGTTGTGACCCCTGGTTAACAGAAGATGGAAATATGAAGGGAAAGTTGTGAGAATTTTGCCAGACCACTCAATTCCTTGAAAAATGCAGCTGGCGTGATGACATTAAGATATTGCTGGGAATTGCTTGATCTCTGCTGCCTTCTGGCCATACCTTCAGTCCTTTCTTCAGGATTGGTTCTCACTTTTATTACACCTTATGATTATAAAGCCACTGATAAGTAAAGCCAGGTGCGGCAGATTTCTATAAATGATACGCTTGACATAATTTCGCTCTCGAACCAATATAGTTTTTTTCCCCCATTCCATAAATTAACAGTCTGACATCACATGTTTGACAACATTACTACCTTCATCGCATTTCAAAGATTACACAATCATTTCAAGCTCCAGACATGTGGCAATAAAGCCAATTCTACATACCAGGCTCCAGGATCATAGTCAGCCCACACACGAATGAACTCATCCAAGTGGTGTGGTCCCAGGATAGAGGAGTCTCGGGTTAAATACTCAAAATTGTCCATAATCACCGCTACAAAAAGATTTAACATCTGAAAAAAAAAGGGCAAAAGAATCACATGGAAAGCCCCTTAAACGAATTAATCGATATGAAACTGTTACTTAAAAAAAAAACACTTCCAAAGGAAATTCCTGAAAAGTAAAAGTTTAGTCAGTAGGTGGTAGGCTATGTGAGGGTGGAATTATTAATATCGGAGCAAAGGACTAAAAGAGAGAACATTTGGCAAACGGAGCTGTAGTGTGACGCACTGATAAAGGAAAGGGATTAAACAACGTTGCTTTCAGGGGACGGGGGGGGCAGGTCTCAATCTGAAATCGCCCCACCAGCATAATGACATAGCACCCGGCATGGTGGTACAGTGGTTAGCGCTGCTGCCTCACAGCTCCAGGAACCTGGGTTCGATTCTTGGCTTGGGTCACTGTCTGTGCAGAGTCTGCATGTTCTCCCAGATTCTGCGTGGGTTTCCTCCTGTGGTGAACCATCGTTGGTTCACCACTGGGGTTGTTATTGTGTTACTGTTGGGCTAGGGTGTTGTTGTTATGGGGGTTGTACTATGTTGTTGGGTTAGGGTGTTTACCTGTCCTAAGTGTTATCATGGCACACTCCAGTGGGGTCCCGCCTCCGGTGGCAGGGTATAAGACCCCCTGCTCCGGCAGGACCCCTTCAGTCTGAACGGGTGAATTTGTGTTAGTAGTTTCATTGTTAATGTATTAAAGCCTTCAGTACTAAAGCCTTGTTTCCGGGTGCTCATTGAGGTGCATCAATTTAATACATTAACTGAGAATATGGAACAGATCCTAAAACCGGATCGTCTGACACTGGACCCACGTGCGGTCGGTGCAGCTAACACGTTCGAACATTGGTGGAAATGCTTTGAGGACTACCTGGCAGCCTCGGTAGCTATCACTACAGACAGTGATAGACTCCAGGTCCTCCACGCAAGGGTAAGCGACACGATTTACCTAGCCATTCGTGCAGCTTCCACTTACCAGGGTGCCGTCGAGCTCCTAAAGAATAGGTACATTACGCCACCCAACGAGATTCACGCTCGCTATCTCCTCGCTACACGACGTCGGCAGTCGGGCGAGACCATAGAAGACTACGCCAATGAACTCCTGCAGCTTGCCAGGGGTTGTGACTGTAAGGATGTCTCCGCCGAACAGTACATGCAAGACCTCGCCCGAGACGCGTTCGTAGCAGGGGTAGGGTCCTCGTACATCAGACTTAAATTATTAGAAAAGGGGAAACTCAACTTGACCCAGGCAATGGGGATGGCCGTGAGGTTGGAGGCGGCGTCGAAGAGCTTGGCGCTGTACCCCGAGGACCACGTGCAGTCAACGTGGTTGGAGCAAGCTCTGCTCCCTCCTCGCCCCGCGAACCCGCGCTCCCAGATCGATTCGACGACGGCGGCAGCTCCAGGTGGCCAGCGATGCTATTTTTGCGGTGGGGCCAAGCATCCACGGCAGCAGTGTCCGGCAAGAACGGCAATCTGCAGCCAGTGCGGTAAAAAGGCCACTACAGCAAAGTCTGCAGGTCCAAACCTAAAAACGGCAGTGCAGCTTGTAACCCTCCAGAACGGAGACAATCTCCTTCGGCGTCGCAGTACCCACGAGGTCCGACCACGTGCGATCCCAGGACGGCGCCATCGTGGCAAACAGAGGAGGAGGAAGACCACCAGGAGTCGCTGTGCTTGGAGCCCTCGGCCACATGCGATTCATGGGGGCGGCCATCATGGTCCACGACGACTAGGAGCGACCAGCAGGGGTCCTCAGCATCCACATCGGCAGCATGCAGCAGCGACCAGCAGGGGTCCTCAGCATCCACATCGGCAGCATGCAGTGACGCCCAGGGGCCAACGGTGGCGTCGATCTCTCTGGATCAGACCAGGCATTTCAGACTGGAACATTCTATGATGGAGGTAAAGGTTAGTGGCAGAACTGTGAATTGTCTGTTTGACAGTGGGAGCACCGAAAGTTTCATACACCCTGAAACTGCTAAAAGGTGTGGACTCCGGGTTCTCCCTGCCAAACAGACCATTTCCATGGCATCACAGTCCCGGTCTGTACCGATCCAAGGACGATGTATGGTAACTCTTGAGGTACAGGGCACAGTTTACGAGCAATACAGGCTCCTTGTGTTACCTCACCTTTGCGCGCCAATTCTCCTCGGACTAAACTTTATGGTCCACATGAAGAGTGTGATCCTACAGTACGGTGGGCCACTCCATTCACTGGCCGTAGGGAACCAGCCGCAGCCTCCAAATTGCCCAAAGCGCCCCGCGTGCAATCTATCCACCCTGAAGATCACGACACCATCCCTTTTTAAAAATCTGGTACCTGGCTGCAAGCCCATCGCTACTAAAAGTAGGCGTTACAGCGCTGAGGACCGGATCTTTATTAGATCTGAGGTTCAGCGGCTCCTCAAGGAAGGGATCATACAGGCCAGTGCTAGTCCGTGGAGAGCGCAGGTCGTGGTAGTCAAAAGCGGGAACAAACCTCGGATGGTCATCGACTATAGTCAGACCATTAATAGATACACGCAGCTGGATGCGTATCCTCTCCCGCGCATTTCTGATATGGTCAATCAGATTGCGCAGTACCGAGTGTTTTCTACCATAGACCTTAAGTCCGCCTACCATCAACTCCCCATCCGCCCAGAGGACCGACAATATACGGCCTTTGAGGCGGATGGTCGTCTATACCAATTCCTCAGGGTTCCATTTGGTGTCACCAATGGGGTCTCGGTCTTCCAGCGTGCTATGGACCGAATGGTGGACCAGAACGGGTTGCGGGCTACCTTCCCGTACCTGGATAACGTCACCATCTGCGGCCATGACCAGCAGGACCATGACACGAATCTCCAACACTTTCTGCGCACTGCATCTCGCCTGAATCTGACCTATAACAGGGAGAAGTGCGTATTCCGTACGCGTAAGTTAGCCATCCTCGGATACGTGGTGGAAAACGGGGTCATTGGCCCTGATCCAGACCGTATGCGCCCACTCACTGAACTTCCCTTGCCCGCTAGCACGAAAGCACTCAGGAGATGCCTCGGGTTCTTTTCGTACTATGCACAGTGGGTCCCCAACTATGCGGACAAAGCTCGTCCGCTCATTAAGTCCACGACCTTCCCACTTACGCCGGAGGCCCAATTGGCCTTCAAGGTTTTGAAAAGCGACATTTCGAAAGCCACGATGCACGCGGTGGATGAATCCATCCCTTTCCAGGTGGAGAGTGATGCATCTGACTTCGCCCTAGCCGCCACACTAAACCAGGCAGGCAGGCCCGTCGCGTTTTTTTCCCGCACCCTTCAAGGCCCAGAAATTCGGCACTCAGCGGTGGAAAAGGAGGCTCAGGCCATTGTGGAGGCAGTCAGACACTGGCGCCATTACCTGGCAGGTAAGCGGTTCACCCTGATCACGGATCAACGATCCGTGGCGTTTATGTTTAGTAACACGCAGAGGGGCAAGATCAAGAACGATAAGATCTTGCGGTGGAGAATTGAGCTCTCCACCTATAATTACGATATTATGTATCGTCCAGGGAAGCTCAATGAGCCCTCGGATGCCCTCTCGCGCGGAACATGCGCCATCATGCAGGAGGACCGCTTGAAGGCTCTCCACAATGATCTGTGTCATCCTGGAGTCACCAGACTCTACCACTTCATAAAAGCCCGCAACCTACCCTACTCGGTGGAGGAGGTCAGGTCAGTTAATAGAAGTTGTCGGATTTGCGCAGAATGCAAACCACACTTTTATCGACCAGACCGGGCACATTTGGTCAAGGCTACTCGCCCTTTTGAGAGGCTGAGTGTGGATTTTAAGGGCCCCCTTCCCTCAACGGATCGGAATGTCTATTTTCTCAACATAATAGACGAATATTCCCGGTTTCCGTTTGTTTTCCCCTGTGCGGACACGTCAACTGCCACCGTCATCAAGGTTTTCAGTGAACTTTTTACCCTGTTCGGGTACCCCTGCTATATACATAGCGACAGGGGCTCGTCGTTCATGAGCAACGACTTGAGGCAATTCCTGCTCTCATTCGGGATTGCCTCTAGTAGAACCACGAGCTACAACCCTAGGGGTAACGGACAGGTGGAAAGGGAGGATGCTACAGTCTGGAAGGCTGTCCTACTGGCACTGAAATCCAGGGGCCTTCCAGTCTCCCGGTGGCAGGAGGTCCTTCCAAATGCGCTCCATTCTATCCGCTCCCTCCTGTGTACGGCAACCAATGCTACTCCCCACGAGAGGATGTTCTCATTCCCTCGGAAGTCGTCCTCGGGGACCTCATTGCCAGCCTGGTTGACGTACCCAGGACCCGTCCTTCTGCGGCGCCATGTGAGGGCTCGCAAGTCCGACCCCTTGGTCGAACCGGTCCAACTCCTCCACGCCAACCCTCAGTATGCCTATGTGGCATATCCTGACGGGCGAGAGGACACTGTCTCCATTAGAGACCTGGCGCCCGCAGGGGACGTAGCAACTCCTGTCGCTCCTATTCCCCCAGTCACAGATCCACTACTCCTCATTACTTCCCCAGACGTGGCACGGTCAGCACCGGGACCAGTGCATAACACTTTTACTCCCATGTACAGCTTGCCTGAGACTCGGAGATCGGCGCCACCATCATCACCACCACCACCACCACCAAACGTTCCAGGATCCCCTGCACCATCGCCTCACCAGGGCCGGCCGGCCCGGGAGTCCTTGAGGGGACAGCCAGATGTTGCTTTGAGAGAGCCACCGCAAGCACCTGCTCCGGTTTCGCAACCGGTGTTGAGAAGATCGCAGCGTCGGTGTGGTCCTCCAGACCGTCTGGACTTGTGAATCCTGTTATTTTTTTTGTTATTGTCTGTTTTCATCCACCCCGCCACCTTTGTTTCCTAAAGGAGGGGTGAATGTGGTGAACCATCGTTGGTTCACCACTGGGGTTGTTATTGTGTTACTGTTGGGCTAGGGTGTTGTTGTTATGGGGGTTGTACTATGTTGTTGGGTTAGGGTGTTTACCTGTCCTAAGTGTTATCATGGCACACTCCAGTGGGGTCCCGCCTCCGGTGGCAGGGTATAAGACCCCCTGCTCCGGCAGGACCCCTTCAGTCTGAACGGGTGAATTTGTGTTAGTAGTTTCATTGTTAATGTATTAAAGCCTTCAGTACTAAAGCCTTGTTTCCGGGTGCTCATTGAGGTGCATCACCTCCGGATGCTCCGGTTTCCTCCCACAGTCCGAAAGACATGCTGGTTAAGTGGATTGGCCATGCTAAATTGCCCCTTAGTGTCCCGGGATGCGTAGGTTAGAGGGATTAGCGGGGTAAATATGTGGGGTTACGGGGATAGAGCCTGGGTGGGATTGTTGTCAGTGCAGACTCGATGGGCTGAATGGCCTCCTTCTGCACCGTAAGGATTCTTGATGACCCGCTACAACCCCCTGCATTCAAGCTGAATGATGCAGTTGAGATAATTGCCATCGGGGATGCCATGCCACTTTTCCTGCCCACTGTCACACTTGGCATATTGTAGGGAAAATGCCGCCCAGTGTTCCTTCCTTGATTTTTTTTTGCCAAGCTACTTTAGTCTATTTTTTGGAGCTGTAAAAAAAACTCCCCAGCAAGTATCAATCATGAAGAAATGATCGCGACTGCTTTGTTACAAAACTAACCCCTTTTTGCGAACATTTATATTTTCCAATAAAGTTAGGTTTCAAACCATATGTTCCTGGAATTTCTTTGGCAGGATATTTATTACCGGGGGGCGGGGGGCGTTGCTGGGGAAACCGGTATTTCCCCCAGTCTTTCAGAACTAAGGAGACTATAGCCCCAAATTAGCTCTTTGAACGATCAGTCCTGTCTGCTTCAATCTCTTAACTGATTCCATGAGTTTCTTGGAAGAAATTATCATTCGAGATATGTTTCAGAAGTGGGTATAAGGCTTGATGGGTTGATCCATTCAAACAGAATGGACTTTTCCTGTTCCTAAATCTTCACTGTGTGGTTAGACACCTTCGGCAGGATTTATTTTGATTCACCATGGTGTCAGTTCTGAGGAACAGGCCTCCAAATCAGTACAGTTACATCTGTTCCTACTGAACATACATCTGTAGTGCATCAAAACACGACAAAGGTGCGAATGTGCCTGAACTCAAGGATATTAGCTAGTGCCAGGTTTGTGGAACTAGCAAGCTTTGATGCTGTCGCAAATTGGATTATTTCAGCCTCTTCAATTATTCTGGTAATCGGTTCCACTTCTGATGCTCTCTTCCTAAACTGTGGTCAAAAGTTGTGCAACCTACAGAGGTTGCCACTTTGTGATCCAGGGTAATTCCTTTATCACTAGCATTCCACCCAAAGCAGGTTGTGCCATAGCTGGTAGTCAGTGAATTACTGAGTCTCAAGTTTTAAAGTTTATTTTATTAGTCACAAGTAGGTTACATTCACACTGAAATGAAGTTAGTGTGAAAATCCCCTAGTCATCACACTCTGGCGCCTCTTCGGGTACCTCGCCAGGCACCCAGCGGAGTTACTCTGCAACTTGAAGTTGAAAGGCAATGCGTCCTCCAAAATCACCTCTTTTATAAATGTTTAGTTGCTACTTCCTTCAATAGTTGGCTAATCTAAAGCTGGGACTGGAACAAATGGAGGAAGCTTCAATTCCATACCAAGTCATTCAATAGCATAGCCGTCTACACTGTACAGGGACATCTAATCAGTGATTTGTAGCACAAACTTTGTATGACTTGCTTGTTATTGGGGCAGCACGGTGGCACAGTGGTAAGCACTGCTGCCTCACAGAGCCAGGGACCGGGTTCGATTCGCAGCTTGGGTCACTGTGTAGAGTTTGCGCATTCTCCCTGCATATGCGTGGGTTTCCTTCGGGTGCTCCGGTTTCCTCCCACAGTCCAAAGATGTGCTGGTTAGATGCATTGGCCATGCTAAATTGACCCTCAGTGTGCCCGAAGAGGTGCCGGAGTGTGGCGACTCAGGGATTTTCACAGTAACTTCATTACAGTGTGAATGTAAACTTATTTGTGAGTAATAAATAAACTTTACCTTAATCTGATCCCCAGTGTTTCACTGCTGAATGAAACATAGCATTTGCAAACAGCAATACAACTTCTGGTTCAGGGAAACTACTTTTCATCGTTGCGTTTAATTTTTAAAAAATTATTCATTCATGGGACTGACTGGATGGCATTTATTGCCCATCCCTAGTTGCCAGAGGGCAATTGAGAGTCAACCACATTGCTGTGGCTCTGGAGTCACATGTAGGCCAGACCGGGTAAGGACAGCAGATTTCCTTCCCGAAAGGACATTAGTGAAACAGATGTGTTTTTCCAACAATGGTCATCAGTAGATTCTTAATTCCAGATGTTTGTTATTGAATTCAAATTCCACCATCTGCCGTGGCGGGATTTGAACCCTGGTCCCCAGAGCATTAACTGAGTTTCTGGATTAATAGTCTAGCGATAATACCACTAGACCATCGCCTCCCTTTAGTAAGAATATATAAAATATAAGTGAGTTTATGCATAGTCCATGTTCTTGCATCAATTACATTCTCAAGAGTTAAATCTCCAGACTGCATGCACTCAAAGGTAGGTTCTTCTTTTTCCCGATTGCTGCCTTTATGAAGATGACTGAAATGCCCACAGCATATTAATTTTGCAGTAAGAAATGTACATACCCATGGAAACAAAGATAAAGCCTATTAATTATTCTACCTTTGGGGCCCTCCAGTGTGTCTTCCATTGGTAATTAAGCAATTCAAAATACTCATTAACTTGGTATAGGTCATCATTATTGGCTTTGAAGAGACCCATTAATCTTACTGGGTAACAGGAGAAATGTGTCAACTCTTTATAGTTTGTGCTTTGTGTTAAGGCACTCTTACTGGACATGGTTGAAGCAAGTACAACTTATTGAGCAGTGCATTGACTGAAGAATCATCATGTCTAAGACAGGCCAAGACTTGGCAGAATCAAAGTAAGGTTTATTTATTAGTCACAAGTAGGCTTACATTAACACCGCACTGAAGTTACTGTGAAAATCCCCTCGTTGCCACACTCTGGCGCCTGTTTGGGCACACCGAGGGAGAATTTAGCATGGCCAATGCACCTAACCAGCACTTTTTTTTGGACTGTGGGAGAAAACCGGAACACCCGGAGGAAACCTACACTGACACGGGGAGAATGTGCAAACTCCACATGGACAGTGACCAAGCCAGGAATCGAGCCCAGGTCCCTGGCGCTGTGAGGCAGCAGTGCTAACCACTGTGCCACCCACAAGTGGCACCATTGAGTGTTTTGTGAAAACATGAAGGGCATCACCATACTAGCTATCCACCAGCTGGGTCACCATGTCGGTGCTGAACATATTTTGGCTTTGATCTATAAGGAGACCCACTTGGTGAGGTTTCTCCTGGAGAATGCTATCAGGGATACAGTCATTTATACTGAGCTGCAAGATAGTTGGCTGAACAACCGACCTTTTGTACCAAGCACAACTGAAAAATGATGGATTTTCTAAAATGTGCTGAGTTTAAATGCTTATATCCTTTTGTATTGGAGACAGTTAGCCAAGGACTGTGTCCAAAAAGATGAAAGAACCACATCAGTGCTTGAACTTAAGAAAGCACTTTAAATTCTACCTTCATTTGCAATGAGCAACTCCCCACCAAATTCTTAATTTACATTTAAATGGCCCGACACATGTTGTGCACTGGTTGATGTGGACTACATGCATTATGTAGGAAGTTGAAGAGAACAATTTCACTGGCCAGCTCAAAGGATTAAATATTGCATCGCATCGTGAAAAAAAAGCTTGAAATAAAGTCAGGTACTGTTTATGCTTAACACGGTGTGAAGAAAATTCAAACCTACCAGAAAAGAACAAAGGAAAATGAAAGATACAAAGTAGAAATAGGCAAAATCGTTTCCACATCCATTTCTGTCTATTCCTGAGTCAGGATCACATGGGCTTTGGCTCAGACACGCCAACATAATTTCATGCCAGGCTTCTCCAGTGGCACTCCTGCAATCAAAAGATATGTTTGAAGTTTCATTAATACATTCTAACTCCTTATTTTTACTTTCAACAAAGCTAAGCACGTCATTTTTAAAAATCAAACAAACAATAAAGTAGCAACCAATTATCACCCAGCTCCACCAAGTAACATTAATTATAACAGTGGACATTCATATCACACTTTAGGAACGACATCAAGGCCTTGCAAAGTTCAAAGTTTATTTATTAGTGTCACAAGTAGGCTTACATTAACACTGCAATGAAGTTACTGTGAAAATCCCCTAGTCGGTATACTCCAGTGCCTGTTCGGGTACACTGAGGGAGAATTTAGCATGGCCAATCCACCTAACCAGCACGTCATTTGGACTGTGGGAGGAAACCGGAGCACCCGGAGGAAACCCACACAGTCACGGGGAGAACGTGCCGACAGTGACCCAAGCCAGGAATTGAACCCAGGTCCCTGGCACTATGAGGCAGCAGTGCTAACCACTGCGCCACCGTGCCGCCTCTAGTTCTGGAGAGGGTACTGAAGAGGTTGAGCAGAATTCAACCATAGATGAGGGGTGTTAGTTATGGGGAGAGATTGAAGAAGCTGGGATTGTTCTTTTTGGAGCAGGGAAGATTGCGCGTTATTGAAAATTATGAGAGGTTTGTGGGAGCAATTCAGAAGAAATGGTTTCCTCCAGCATGCAGTCAGAGCAAGTAGCATTCACATCAGACAAGTGCCAGGCAATGACCATCTCCAATGAAAGACAATTTAACCATCGCCCCTTGACATTACCATTGCTGAATCCCCCCATATCAACATCCTGGGGGTCACCATTGGCCAGAAACTGAACTGGACTAGACATATAAATACTGTGGCTACAAGAGCAGGTCAGAGGCTAGGAATCCTGCAGTGCGTAACTCACCATCTACAAGGTACAAGTCAGAAGTGCAATGGAATATGACTAGATGAGTGCAGCTCCAATAACACTCAAGAAGCCCAACACCATCAAGACAAAGCAGCCTGCTTGATTGGCACCTCTTCCACAAACACTCACCCCCTCCACTACCGACAAACAGTAGCAGCCATGTGTACCATCTACAAGATGCACTGCAGGAACTCACCAATGCTCCTTAGGCAACATCTTCCAAACCCAATACCATCACCATCTGGAATAACAAGGGCAGCAGATATTTGGGAACACCATCACATGGAAGTTTCCCCTCCAAGTCACTCACCATCCTGACTTGGAAATACATCGCCGCTCCTTCACTGTTACTGGGTCAAAATTATGAACTCCCTCCCTAACAGTGCTATGGCTATACCTACACCACAGGGACTGCAGCAGTTCAAGAAGGCAGCTCACCACCACCTTCTCAAGGGCAATTAGTAATGGGCAATAAATGGTGGTTTGGCCAGTGACGTCCACAATGAATTTTTAAAGAAATGTAAAAATTGGTTTTAAATAATTGACAACAGAATTATTTGGGGAGCTGTGGGGTGAGTGGGACGAGGAGAATTATTTTTCCACACAGATGGTTGTTAAGATCTGGAATTCATCACCTAAAACGATGGTGGAAGTGAATTCAATCAGAACTTTCAACAGGTAATGGGACTTAAAGACAATAATTTGCAGGGCTACAATGAAAAAGAGGGGTGCAGAACTAAACTGGACAATCCATTCAAACATCCAGCATTGCCACAATGAGCTAAATAACATCATTCTGTGCTGGAAGAGTCTATATGTTTGGATACAAAAGTTATTGAGTGGCATTAAAACAATTTGCGTACCTATGACTTATTGAAGTTTGAAGCAGTAATTCTCACCGAGATAACCGAGCAGCCATAAAGGTGCAACAATTGGCTTCAACATCCCTGGGATAGAAGCAGTAAATGTCAGCCAAATTCCTTACTCCTGATTGCTGTTTGCTGGGAGGTGGATTCCATACGAAAGCTGAGTTGTGCCCAGCTGTATTGGATTCCACAGCAAAACAGATGATTCAAAATCCCACAGCCTCACATTTCGAATGTGCTCTTCGTATGGTTGACTGTGGATGAACATGAGTTTGAACCTTCAGAAGAGGAGGAGGAAAGAGGTGGGCGGCACGGTGGCACAGTGGTTAGCACTGCTGCTTCACAGCATCAGCCACCCGGGTTCAATTCCAGCCTTGGGTGACTTTCTGTGTGGAGTTTGCACGTTCTCCCCGTGTCTGCGTGGGTTTCCTCCGGGTGCTCCGGTTTCCTCCCACATTCCAAAGATATGCGGGTTAGGTGGATTTGCCATGATAAATTTCCCCTTAGTGTCAGGGGGATTAGCAGGGTAAATACCTGAGGATAGGGCCTGGGTGGGATTGTTGTCAGTGCAGGCTCAATGGGCTGAATGGCCTCCCTCTGCACTGTAGGGATTCTATTCTACGATTCTACAAAAATTAGCAAGTAAATTGCTGTTAGATGCTATGTAAAGTCATTATGCAACCAAGCATTGCGATTGGGACATTGGTGCTTCAGACGCAATGACAGTGAAAGGCAGCCCCTTCCGTAGCTCCACTGGTAAAATATCCAATTGCAAATACAAGATTGTAGGATTCAATAACTGGAATTTGGAGCCTGATTCTTTTTTTTTCATTTTACATAACCTAAAGAGAATGTAAATCGAGCCCAGGAGCAATGATTAGAAAGACAACTATTTCTATCACTTTTCATATCGGGACATCTCAGAGGATTAAGTAATGAAACGTATTTCAGAGTTGTGTGAAAGCAGGGTTTTCAGCTGGCTTGCACTAATTAAAGATATGGCGGAACAGCCTCCTTCACAGCAACAAGAGGATCTAAATAATGTTTCGGGCAATCACAAATTCAAGTGGAAGGTTTCATTCCTCCCTGTTCGCCTTCTGTCAGATCTGGCACCAAGTCTCAGTTCAATTACGCCTGTCTTTCTGCAGCCTCATAAATATTCTACCAGCTGCATTTGGTGTCTTGATCTGTCAGGAGCAGCCAGAGCCAACATTATTTTGCACTGTACATTTTCTGAATCCACTATTTGAATTGCTAAACACAACTTTGCTGAAAGGAAGCATCAAGTGTTGTTTTCCTGTCCATCCAGCATCCAATCCATCTGGTCTCCTGCCAAAGCTGTCTCTCTCAACTCTTGTGAAAGCCCCACCTCACACGTCAATCCGAACAATACAGTTGCTCACTCTCAAAGGAAAAAAAAAGGAAGGATATTTTTTGGTTCGCTTTGAATCCCAATCATCTTTTCAGAGAACCTCCTTAAACTCTTTCCTTCTATTGAATCCTTTGCATTGGTGTTAGATTTGAGTGCCAATATCTTTTTCAAAGCCTGCACTGTCTGGACTGCAGGAAGTGTGCTGAATCTAATCATAATTCTTTCCAGCTGGAGGCAGTGGTATTGTCACTGGACTAGTAAGCCAGAGACCCAGGGCAAGGCTCTTCGGTCTCCCTCCGGCATGTTTCTTGTGGAGAGAGAAGGCACACCGTTAGCCAGCGGTGGGATCCTTTGGTCACACTGCTGTCAGTGGGATTTCCCATTGACTCCACCCCATACTGCCGGAAACCCGCAGCAGTGGTGCGCTGTCGGCAGGCCAGAAGATCCCGCCAGTGCGAACAACTGGAAATTTTTGTTTATTCATTCACCGGATGTGAGCTTTGCTGGCCGGCCAGCACTTATTTCCCATCCCTAGTTGCCCGAGGGCAGTTGAGGGTCAACCACATTGCTGTGGCTCTTGGAGTCACATGTAGGCCAGACCAGGTAGAGACAGCAGATTTCCTTCCTTAAAGGATATTACTGAACCAGATGGGTTCACTAAAGGGATAGGCGCTGATGACACAGGGCACAATTTCAAAATTTTCAATTGACACAAAATTTGGAAGTGTTGCGAAATGTGAGAGGGATGGTGATAAACTCCAAGGGACAGAGGCAGGCTGTTGAAACGGGAAGACTAAAGTTAATGTAGAAAATTGTGAAATGATACGTTTTGGTAGAGGGCGGCATGGTGGCACAGTGGTTAGCACTTCTGCCTCACAGTGCCAGGGACCCGGGTTCGATTCCGGCCTCGGGTTACTGTCTATGGTGGAGTTTGCACATTCTCCCCGCGTCTGCGTGAGGGGCTGAGAGAGCAAAGGAACCTGAGAATACATGTGTACAAATCAATGAAGCAGGAAGGACTACTTGAGAAAGTGATTAATGAAGCACACCGCATCCTGGGCTTTATAAATAGCGGCGTTCAGTATGAAGTGAACCTTTGTACATTTGTTCAACTGCAACTCGAGTTCTGGATGCCAAACTTCAGGAAGGATGTGAAGACATTGGAGAAGGTGCAGAAACGAATTAAGAGAATGGTTCCTGAGGGATGATTGACTTCAGTTACATGGGTAGGGGTGGCATGATGGCACAGTGGTTAGCACTGCTGCCTCACAGCGCCAGGGACCTGGGTTCAATTCCCATCTTATGTTCTCCACATGTTTGCGTGGGTTTCCTTCGGGTGCTCCAGTTTCCTCCCACAGTCTGAAAGACGTGCTAGTTAGGTGTATTGGCCACGCTAAATTCTCCCTCAGTGTACCCGAACAGGTGCCGGAGAGTGGCAACGAGGGGATTTTCACAGTAAACTCATTGCAGTGTTAATGTAAGCCCACTCGTGACACTAATAAATAAACTTAAACTTAGATGGAGCTGGGGCTGTTCTCATTAGAGAAGAGAAGACTAGGAGGAGATTTGATTGAGGTGTTCAAAATCAAGAAGGGTCTGGACAGAATTGATAGGGAGAAACTGTTCCTATTGGCAGAAGGGTTGCCAAGCAGAGTACACCACTTTAAAGTGATTGGTCAACGAACAAAAGGCAACATAAGTGTAAGCTTTTTTATGCAGTGAATAAATTGAATCTGGAATTCATTTCTCGAGAGTGTGGAGAAGATTCAATCATGGCTTTGAAGAGCAAATTGGATAATTAGCTAAATAGAAGTTTATTTCTTTTTTTATTAGTGTCACAAGTAAGACTTACATTAACACTGCAATGAAGTTACTGTGAAACTCTCCTAGTTGCCACACTCCGGCGCCTGTTCGGGTACACTGAGGGAGAATTTTATCATGGCCAATGCATTTAACCAGCACGTCTTTCGGACTGTGGGAGGAAACCGCAGCACCTGGAGGAAACCCACGCAGACACGGGGAGAACGTGCAGACTTCACACAGACAGTGACACAAGCCAGGATTCGAACCTGGGTCCCTGGCACTGTGATGCAGCAGTGCTAACCACTGTGCCACCGTGCCGCCCCAAAGAAATGCAGGGTGATTGAGAACTAGTAAGGGAGTGGGACGAATTGAGCTGCTCGTGCAGAGTTGGTATGGGGACAAGGGACAGAATGCTCCTGTTCTTCCCATTCGATGATTCAAAATGGTCTTCCTCTAAATTAATGGATGTGGTTATCTGGTTTCCTTCCAAATTACTTTTCTGTGAAACAAGGAGTGGCTTATCATTTGACTGTTATTCCATTAATTTAGGATTTCTGGGGCAGCACGGTGGCTCTGTGGTTAGCTCTGCTGCCTCACAGGAACCCGGGTTCAATTCTGGCCTTGGGGGGATTCTGTGTGTGGAGTTTGCATGTTCGCCCCGTGTCTGTGTGGGTTTCCTCCGGGTGCTCCAGTTTCCTCTCACACTCCAAATATGTGCAGGTTAAGTTGAATGGCCATGCTAAATTGCCCCTTACTGTCAGGGAAACAAGCAGGGTAAATGCGGGGATCGGGCCTGGGTGGGATTGTTGTCGTTGCAGGCTCGATGGGCCGAATGGCCTCCTTCTGCACTGTAGGGAATCCCTATGTCTCCGATCTCTCTCCCACTCTGTCACTTTTTTGAACCACTGACTCCGACACACCACCCAATTCTATGCCCTCTCAATCCAATGCTGGAAACCTTCATAGAATCCCTACAGAGCAGAAGGAGGCCATTTGGCCCATCGAGTCTGCACCGACCACAATACCCCCAGGCCCTATTCCCGTAACCCCACATATTTACCCTGCTAACCCCCCTCACACTAGAGTCAATTTAGCACGGCCAATCAACCTAACCAGCACATCTTTGCAGCGTGGGAGGAAACCCACACAAACAAGGGAAGAATGTGTAAACTCCACACAGACAGTGACCCGAGGCTAGAATTGAACCCGGGTCCCTGGCTCTGTGAGGCAGCAGTGCTAGCCACTGTGCCACCGTGCCCCCCATTATATCATATCCCCTTCCCTGCCTTCAATTAAAAATCACATTTCTTTTAGTTCTCCAAGATACAATTTCTTCATAATCCTCTCAAATCAAAGTGACAGCTACCAATTCTGATTTGTTCGCCAGGTTACACACTGACTTCACTATCTCTTTTGACTGAAAAGGAACAGGCCTCCTGCTCTCTCGCTCACTCCTCGCTGCATCCCACTGTGTTGACATCAGGATTCACTGTGTTCTTCTGCTCAAACACATTCTTTATCAGAAGCTCAAAACCATGGATGTCCAGGCCTCCCCTGAAGTTCCATTCTTCTCGCATTTTTCAGTATTTAAAAATTAAAACACTATCACCGGAATTTCCTGGCCGTTCACGCCAGCGGGATTCTCCGTCCCGCTGCAGTTGCAGTAAATGGAGATTTGGCTAAGCACCGAATTCTCCGTCCTCGCTTACAGCGGCGGCAGGGCTTGAATGGCCGGAAAATTCCGGCCCATATCTTGACCTCCTTGGTCTCTTTAAATCTTATCAGTTTCTGTGATGGTCTATACTTCAGGCCTTGGACTCCCAATTTTTAAAAAATCGAGAACACTTCCTATGTAATATAGAATCCCTACAGTGCAGAAGGAGGCCATTTGGCCCATCGGGTCTGCACTGACAACAATCCCACCCAGGCCCTATCCCCGTAACCCCACATATTTACCCTGCTAATCCCTCTAACCTGAGCATTCCGGGACACTAAGGGGCAATTTATCATGGCCAATGCACCTAACCTGCATATCTTTGGACTGTGGGAGGAAACTGGAGCACCCGGAGGAAACCCAAGCAGACATGGGAAAATGTGCAAACTCCACACACACAGTGACCCAAGCCAGGAATTGAACCCAGGTCCCTGGAGCTCTGAGACAGCAGTGCTAATCACTGTGCCACCGTGCCGCCCCCACTGTGCCACCATGCCACCCAGTAGTCATTGCATTGACAAAGTAATGCTCAGTGCTTTCAGATATTGAAATCCATGGCCTGGAATGAAAAGATTGAGAAAAGCTTTAAGGAAATTCAGGGCCTATGTTATTGAAGCAGTTCATTTAATTCAGTCCTGGAACTAATTACGTCACAACAATTGCCACTGTAGCCACAGCTAATGTCCTAGATGGATCACTTTGCATAGAAAACCTTTTTTTCTTTTAAACATTGTTTTACCTGAATAAGAGAATTAGGGCTTGCAAGAAGGTCCGAAAATTGTTGTGGCGGTTAATCGCACCATCATCGTCTAGCTCAATGTTGCCAAATACCTTGAAAAGGGAAAAAATGTAAGTGTGTTCAATTTAGTTCTTCATAGCATTAACTCTTTGGATAATATTTGATACACCAATAGTTTGTGGAAGGAATCGATGAAAAAGGCCCATACTTTATTGTTTAACATAGAACATAGAACATTACAGCGCAGAACAGGCCCTTCGGCCCACGATGTTGCACCGACCAGTTAAAAAAAAAACTGTGACCCTCCAACCTAAACCAATTTCTTTTCGTCCATGAACCTATCTACGGATCTCTTAAACGCCCCCAAACTAGGCGCATTTACTACTGATGCTGGCAGGGCATTCCAATCCCTCACCACCCTCTGGGTAAAGAACCTACCCCTGACATCGGTTCTATAACTACCCCCCCTCAATTTAAAGCCATGCCCCCTCGTGCTGGATTTCTCCATCAGAGGAAAAAGGCTATCACTATCCACCCTATCTAAACCTCTAATCATCTTATATGTTTCAATAAGATCCCCTCTTAGCCGCCGCCTTTCCAGCGAAAACAATCCTAAATCCCTCAGCCTCTCCTCATAGGATCTCCCCTCCATACCAGGCAACATCCTGGTAAACCTCCTCTGCACCCTCTCCAAAGCCTCCACATCCTTCCTGTAATGTGGGGACCAGAACTGCACACAGTACTCCAAGTGCGGCCGCACCAGAGTTGTGTACAGTTGCAACATAACGCTACGACTCCTAAATTCAATCCCCCTACCAATAAACGCCAAGACACCATATGCCTTCTTAACAACCTTATCTACTTGATTCCCAACTTTCAGGGATCTATGCACACATACACCTAGATCCCTCTGCTCCTCCACACTATTCAAAGTCCTCCCGTTAGCCCTATACTCAACACATCTGTTATTCCTACCAAAGTGAATTACCTCACACTTCTCCGCATTAAACTCCATCCGCCACCTCTCGGCCCAACATGAATGGATTTTAGAACAATTTGGAAATGATTTTGAATGATGAAACTGATTTCACTTCATTAGTTTAATTACAAAATTACCATTAAACACAACAATTAATATGCAGAATAAGTTTATATCCAAGTATAATATAAAACTGAAAACATGAATGTGCAACATCTTATTAAGTCAACAAATACACTTAAATGGCAAAATATACTTTAATTTCATGGACCTGATTTAGCATCTTTTCCATGAATCACAATTAAACTTTATTTATTAGTGTCACAAGTGGGCTTACATTAACACTGCAATGAAGTTACTGTGAAAATCCCCTAGTCGCCACACTCCGGCACCTGTTCGGGTACACTGAGGGAGAATTTAGCACGGCCAATGCTCCTAACCAGCACGTCTTTCGGATTGTGGGAGGAATCCGGAGCATCCAGAGGAAACTCACGCAGACATGGGGAGAACATGCAGATTCCACATAGACAATGACCCGAGCTGGGAATCGAACCTGGGTGCCTGGTGCTGTGAGACAGCAATGCGAATCACTGTGCTGCCCATCAGTAATGATTGGCTGGAATTCTCCGGTCTCTCAAGCCCCGCTACTGCTGCCAGCAAGAATGGTGAATTTGGCGCTCAGCCAAACCTCTATTCACTGCAGAGACCAGAGAATCCCAGCCACAGACAAGGTGGGAGAATTCTGGCCGTTATATCTGGAATCTGAATGATGAACCACTTCAGATAGGGAAGAACTAATGTTGTACTGAACCAACAAAATCATAGCAAAGGAGTATCTTCTTTCAGGGTGAAAGATGTGTTATAAACCTTTGAGACTTCTCTTTCTGCAATGGGAAGGTTTTACAGGCAAAACAAGTATCTTTACTCGACTGAAATCAAGTTTGTGTGTGTTTTGACACATACACTCCTGACTGGAAAAGTCACTGAAATTCCTGAGCTAATGTGGGCATGCAGGGAGTTATGCCCTCTCTAAAATATCTGGATGGATTTATTTGGGGATTTCTGTTTTCTACGGTTGAATTGTTAAACCAAGCTACATTCAAGATGGCGCCAGAGTGAGGCGACTTCTTACAAGCTGTGTCCAGCATACCTTCTAATTCTATCTTTTACTCTTGTTCTATGCTTCTAAAGTTTCATTCTAACTCTTTTCCTACCTCGCGTTAAGTTGATCTTTTCTACACCTTAGCTATGACTGTTACACTGCATTCTGCACTCTCTCGTTTCCTTCTCTATGAACGGTATGCTTTGTCTGTATAGCACGCAAGAAACAATACTTTTCACTGTATATTCATACATGTGACAACAATAAATCAAATCAAGATTTCTGATCAATAAGGGAATTAAGGGTTATGGGGAGCGGGCGGGTAAGTGGAACTAAACCACGATCAGATTAGCCATGATCTTATTGAATGGCGGGGCAGGCTCGAGGGGCTAGATGGCCTACTCCTGCTCCTATTTCTTATGTTCTTATGTTCAAATCTGTCTGTTCAGGTGGACTGACAAAAAGAAGTGTCCATGAGTTCAGTCAGTGTCAACCAACACCACTGAAACAGATTAACTGGCAATTTCTCTCATTGCTATTTGAAGGGCCCAACTCATGCACACACTGGCTGTCATGTTTGTAACAGTAATAAAATATTAAAAATAATGCATTTATTTTTTAAGTGTTTTGGGACACTCTGAGGATGCAAATTATGCCAAATAAATGCAAATGCTGTTTTTTTTTAAAGATTTCTTCTGATGAAAGTTCCTGTACACTTTGTAATGAACTAGAATGCACCACTCAGCTGGTTGGTACTGAACATTTGGCTGATGAGTGACAAGGACACAGTTAATCAAGTATGTAATAATTACCCTTATACACTGCATTCTCATTGCCAAAAGGTGGAGTTATGGATAGTGTAGAAGGCTGTCAGAGGATACAGCAGGATATAGATCAGTTGCAGATATGGGCGGAGAAATGGCAGATGGAGTTTAATCCGGGCAAGTGTGAGGTGCTGCACTTTGGGAGATTAAATGTTAAGGGTAAGTATACAATTAATGGCAGGACCCTCAACAGCACTGATGTACAAAGGGATCTTGGGGTTCAAGTTCATAGCTCCCTGAAAATAGCCACAGAAGTAGATAGGGTGGTAAAGAAGGTGTATGGCATGCGTGCCTTTGTTGGCTGGGGCATTGAGCACAAGAGTCAGGATGTCATGTTGCAGCTTTATAAAACTTTGGTTAGGCCACACTTAGAGTATTGTGTTCAATTCTGATCACCACATTACAGGAAGGATGTGGACGCTTTGGAGAGGGTGCAGAAGAGGTTTACCAGGATGCTACCTGGATTAGAGAGTATGAGCTATAAGGAGAGGCTGGACAAACTAGGGTTGTTTTCTCTGGAGCGGCGGAGGCTGAGAGGAAACCTGACAGAAGTCTATAAAATTATGAGAGGCATCGATAGGGTTGACAGTCAGAATCTCTTTCCAAGAGTTGAAATGTCTAATACCAGGGGGCATGCACTTAAGGTGAGAGGGGGAAAGTTCAAAAGAGATGTGAGGGCAAGTTTTTTACACAGATAGTGATAGGTATCTGGAACTCCTCAATGGAATTCTTTGATTAGTAGAGATGACCAAGGAGAACAAGTGGATGTGGTTTATTTAGACTTTCAGAAGACTTTCAACAAGGTCTCACATAACAGACTACTAACTACGTAAAGTTAAAGCACATGGGATTGCAGGTAATGTCTTGAGATGGATTGAAAGCTGGTTAGCGGATCGGAAGCAAAGAGTTGGCACAAATGGGTCCTTCTCTGATGGGCAGTCAATGACTAGTGGGGTTCCGCAGGCATCTGTGCTCGGACCCCAACTGTTCACATTATATATTAATGATGTGGAAGAGGGAACTGAATGTATTATCTCCAAATTTGCAGATGATAAAAAGTTGTATGGGAGGGTGAGCTGTGAGAAGGATGCAGAGATGCTTCACTGTGATTTGGACAGGCTGAGTGTGTGGGAATATTCATGCCAGATGCAGTATAATGTGGATAAGTGTGAGGTTATCCACTTTGGTAACAATAATAGGAAGACAGACTGTTACTTGAATGGGTGTAAATTGAGAAAGGAGGATACTCAGCGAGACCTCGTGCATCAGTCACTGAAAGTAAGCGTGCAGGTACAGCAGGCATAAAGAAGGCAAATAGGATGTTGGCCTTCAGAGCGAGAAGATTTGAGTATAGGGATAGGGATGTGTTGCTACAATTGTACAGGGCATTGGTGAGGCCACACCTGGAGTATTGTGTGCAGTTGTGTTGTCCTTATCTGAGAAAGGACGTCTTTGCTAGAGAGGGAGTACAGCAAAGGTTTACCAGGCTGATTCCTGGGATGGCAGGTCTGTCATATGAGAAGAGATTGAGTCGGTTAAGATTATATTCGCTGGAGTTTAGAAGAGTGAGAGGTGATCTCATAGAAACTTATAAAATTCTAACAGGGTTAGACGGGGTAGATTCAGAAAGAATGTTCCCGATGGTGGGGGAGACCAGAACTAGAAGTCATAGTTTGAGGATAAGGGGGTAAACCTTTTAGAACTGAGGTGAAGAGAAATATTTTCACCCAGAGGATGGTGAATTTGTGGAATTCACTACTACAGAATGTAGATGAGACCAAATCGTTGTCTGATTTCAAGAAGAAATTGGATATATCTCTTGGGGCTAAAGGGATGAAGAGATGGGGGCGGGGGGAAGGGGGATCAGGACATTGAATTCGATGATCAGCCATGATTAAAATGAATGGTGGAGCAGTCTTGAAGGGCCGAATGGCCTACTCCTGCTTCTTGTTTCTTAGGGCGGAATTTTACTGGCTCGCCCCATCGATGGACGGAGTGAGCCGGTAAAATTGCACAAGAGCCGAGAAATCAGGATCACGCCCAACTTCTTGGCTCTCGTGCTTTTATGAGAGCCAGATTTCCGGCAAGGTCAGTCTCTCACCGGAAATGGGCAAGAGACTGAGTAATTTATTTAAATAGATTTAAATTTGAATTTCCATGTGTTTCGCGAGCCCAGTTTTCAATTGTCCGGGCTCGCTTGTCTTGATGGCTTTGCCCGGAAAGGTTCTCTCTGGCGAGGAAAATGCCTGCTCCCCACGAACGGGGAACAGTCACGGGGGCACAGCCTTAGAATAAAAGGGAGTCACTTTAGAACAGAGATGAGGAGAAATTTCTTCAGCCAGAGAGTGGTAGGTCTGTGGAATTCATTGCCACAGAGGGCTGTGGAGGCCGAGACGTTGAGCGTCTTCAAGACAGAAATTGATAAATTCTTGATTTCTCGAGGAATTAAGGGCTATGGGGAGAGAGCGGGTAAATGGAGTTGAAATCAACCATGATTGAATGGTGGAGTGGACTCGATGGGCCGAATGGCCTTACTTCCGCTCCTATGTCTTATGGTCTTATGGCCTCGCTGGTAGAACCAGAGCCATTGAGACCCCCAGGGAGGCCAAGGGCAAAGGGGGGGGGGGGGGCTGCCTTTTGGGCAGTGCCAGCCTGGCACCTTGCTACTGCCAGCCTGGCATCTGGGCAATGCCGAGCAGGCACCTTGGCACTGCCCACTGGGCAGTGCTAATGAAAAACTATGGGGGCAAGGCCGTTGGGGGTGGGGCCTATGTGGGGCAAGGCCTATGAGTGGCTTTGGAGGCAGGGCCCGAAGGGGGCAGGGCATGAAGGGGGAAGCAGGGTCCGCTGACACTCTGCAGCAGGAGCGGATCGGGGGTGGAGGGGGTGGCACGATTGGTCTGGGTGGTGGGGGGGCCGTCAGGGGCTAGATGTGTGTGCGTTGTGGGGCTTGCGAACTGCTGCAGGCCCTCGCGATTGTGGTTGGGGGGGGTGCTGTTATTGAGGCTGCCTGCAGCAGCAGGGGCCTGACAGCTCGCTATTTGTCTGTCAGTCCCCTGCTGCTGTTATTGAGCATTTGCAGAAGCAGAGGTCTGCACATGCACAGTAGCTCCCTCTATAGGCTAGCTGGAGAATTAACGCCAGCCCACCGCCTGCAGTTGTTGGAAACAGTCTAGACCATTTTTTCAATGACAAAGTGCAGAAGATTGGGCATGAAAACTCGCCCAAAAACAGATCAGGAACTCTTCCACTTTCATACTAGCTGGACACTTAGAATCATTCTCCTAAAATTCCACCCTATATTTCTATGGAACGTGCTACCAGGGGTGGTGGTGGAGGCAGATATGTTAGTGGTGTTTAAGGGGTTTTTAGATAAGCACATGAATATGCAAGAAAGAGAGGGATATGGACCAAGGGCAAGCAGAAGGGATTAATTTAAGTTGGCATCATGTTACAGAATCATTGAAACATACAGTGCAGGAGGAGGCCATTTGCACCGACCACAATCGCACCCAGACTCCACCCCCACAACCCCATAACCCAATGCATTTACCCTAGCTAGTCCCCCTGACACCAAAGGGCAATTTAGCATGGCCAATCCACCTAACCCGCACATCTTTGGACTGTGGGAGGAAACCAGAGCACCCGGAGAAAACCCACGGAGACACGGGGAGAATGTGCAAACTCCACACTGACAGTGACCCAATCTGGGAGTTGAACCCAGGTCCCTGGAACTGTGAGGCGGCAGTGCTAACCACTGTGCCACCGTGTCGCCCAACATTGTGGACCAAAGGGCCCGTTCCTGTGCTATACTGTTCTATGTCTGACCAATTGAAATAAGCACCTGTACTTTTATACATTGGTTAATTTGAAGAATTAATGTTGAATCAAGCTACAGAAAGAATCCTTCCTAGTCTTTAAACAATACCATTGGATTTTCAACACTCATCTCATCCATTAAAAGAGACACACGCATCATGTAAACTCTAACTGGGACAACACTGCAGTACTTTGCTTCATTTATATAAGAACTAGGAGCGGGAGTAGGTCATCTGGCCCCTCGAGCCTGCTCTGCATTCAATAAGATCATGGCTGATCTTTTTGTGGACTCAGCTCCACTTACCCGCCCGCTCACCATAACCCTTAATTCCTTTACTGTTCAAAAATGTATCTATCCTTGCCTTAAAAACATTCAATGAGGTAGCCTCAACTGCTTCACTGGGCAGGGAATTTCACAGATTCACAACCCTTAATCAAGTAGTTTGAGCTAGTAGTCTAGATCAGCCAAACCTCGGAGTGGAATTCTTTTGCACAACCTTAGGACCCAGAGGGACAGCGAGAGCAACCAACTTTTACTGCCAACTTCACAGTATTTAAATATTTATTGCCCACTGTAAATTGGACATACATTTCTAAATTTTAAAATATGTTTTGCATTTTATTTTCAAGCCTTTTATCAAATAGTTCCCCCGATTAGGAGAAAGCCACTGTGCCAACCAATTAACATGCAATCTGGACAACAGGGCGATTAACTTTACTTCACATTTCCAGAGGTGTGACAGTTCGTGATCGGCTGCCCTTCAGCATATATTAGATCAGAGCTTTTTTCTTGTAACATTAGCTGCACTGACCTGCATTCCAATAATGGCATAGATGAAAAATAACATGGCAATCAGGAGGCAGACATACGGTAATGCCTGCAAAAGAAACACAAAGTTAGGCAACACTGAAAAACCGATACGACAATCAACATCATAGGAAACATTTAGAAATTCATTAAATACAAGTTTTTAAAATGTATTTATTAGTGTGACAAGTCGGCTTACATTAACACTGCAATGAAGTTACTGTGAAAATCCCCCAGTCACCACACTCCGACGCCTGTCCGGATACACTGAGGGAGAATTTAGCATGGCACCTAATAAGCATGTCTTTCAGACAATGGGAGCACCTGGAGGAAGCCCACACAGACACGGGGAGAACATGCAGTCTCTGCACAAACAGTGACCCAATCGAACCTGGGTCCCTGGCGCTGTGAGGCAGCAGTGCTAGCCACTGTGCCACCATGCTGCCCAAGATGCTGCATCTTTATGTTAATATTCTGCTTTTTGTCCTCATTAAACAAGTTGGTTAGGTATTCTAGTATGTTTGAATTAATCCGAGTCTATGGAACCTCAGTAGATTCTCAGTAAACACTAAGGCCGGAACGTTACCACTGTTCACACCAGCAGGATTTTCCCATCCTGCTGCAGTGAACAAACATTTGACTGGGCACCAAATTCTCCGACCTCGCTGCAGTGGGAGCGTGGTGTGATCGGCCGGTAAGACCGCACCCGAAGCATCAATTTGACAGCAGCTATCTGACGGCTGCTTTTCTCGGATTTTCCTGGTATATTTTATGGCCATTAGTAAAATTCTTCCAGCACTCCACTAGCACAGGGGCCTGTCCTCCGCAAGCAAAAAGAACATGTCCAGGCACTGCACCTTTTTCAATCAGACAAAAGCAAGAGGGGACAACTAATCCCTGGTGCATATCCCATGACAATGCCTTGACCAATCAATCAGCACCTTTTCTCATGTGGTATAAATTGTTGATCCCTTTGAAATTTGGTATTCTTGCATCTGTCCTGATGAGTGCAAGATGGAAAGCTTTGACAGCTTGTCTCTCTCTTCAACAATAATTCACAAAATAAGAAATATACACATTATACGCCCAGTCGAAGAGTGACATGAATATTTTACTTGCACCACTGCTTGTCCTCCTGCTCTCTGATATTTATACTCAGGCTCTCAAGCTTTGTGATGGCCGAGTCACAACAGCCAGGACTTCAATTAAAGATATGAATCAACTTTCTGTTTGATCTTGGAATGGCATAAGGGCTCTTTTAGTGAAAGGCTCATTACAAGTCTGTCTCCCTCAGAATAATGTCTCTTTATCTTCCACTGCCTTATGGAATACTGATCCACTTAATGCACAAGAAAGATTATATTCTGTTTCTGTGACCGAAAGCCAACATACAAAAATATCAGTGTGACTAAATAAACATCTCTCTTTAGTATTGCAGTCAATGTCAACGTGCATGCGGAACTTGACACTTTGCCTTGTGTCTCATTTGAAAAAGATGTTTCTACCTGAATGGGCTTTAAATCCAAATCTATGGGTGGTGGCCAACAGGTGGTGGGTTATGCCTATACATTGATTACATTTTGCATTTAGTAAACTTTATTTACAATTATTGCTAATTATACAGAACTTTAATACCAGCAGTACTTGACTTCATGGTCAGCTTTGCTTTGCGGAAACAATACATGACAAAATGCAGTTGAAATGCTTGTCTAAATGCTTCTTAAATGTGGTTTCCGCCTCTAAAGTTTATTTAAGTTTATTTATTAGTGTCACAAGTAGGCTTACATTAACACTGCAATGAAGTTACTATGAAAATCCCCTAGTCGCCACACTCCGGCGCCTGTTCGGGTACACTGAGGGAGAATTTAGCATGGCCGATGCACCTAACCAGCTCGTCTTTCGGACTGTGGGAGGAAACTGGAGCACCCGGAGGAAACCCATGCAGACAAGGGGAGAACGTGTAAACTCCACACAAACAGTGACCCAAGCCGGGAATCAAACCTTGGTCCCGGGCGCTGTGAGGCAGCAGTGCTAACCACTGTGCCGCCTCTATTACCCTTTCAGTCAGAGAGTTCCAGATTCCCATCTTCCTCTGAGTAAAAAGGTTTTCCCTCAAATTCCTGCTAAATGTCCTGTCCCTTACCCGAAATTGCCCCCTCCACTAAAGGGAAATGTTTTTTTCCTAAGTATCCTATCTATCCGTCATAATTTAAGGAAAACAACCCCAGCCTATCCAGCCTCTCTTCATAGCTGAAATGCTTCAGCCCAGGCAACATCCTGGTGAATCCCCTCTGCACCCTTTCCAGGGCAATCACATCCTTTCTATGATGTGGTGACCAGAACGGCACACGGTACTCTAGCTGTGGCCTAAGGTGACACAAGCTGCATCAGTGGGCAGGATTTTCCCATTCCGGGTGGTGGCCCGGGAGGGGGAATAGCAGTGAGCTGTATTGGGATGGCTCCAAGATACATTTCCAATGCTGTGGAAAGTTTTCACATGGAGGCAGGCAGCAAAGGCCCACATCAGGGGTGATTTTCCCTGGCCAACAGGGAGTTGGCATACCCTCGTGGGGGGAGGTTGGCAGTTTCATGTATCCTGCAGATGTCCAAGAGACCACTCCACGCCACAAAGAAGGGGCCACAGGTGCCCCTCTTGTTACCTGAACCACCCTAGCGGTGCCCCTCTCTCCTGATGCAGCTGCTGAGGTTCGAGCGCTGCCCACTCTTTGGTTGGGCTGGTAGCTTCAGGAGCCAACCTGCCATCCTGCTAAGACCCTATCCACTGAATTTTTACCACAGTCTAAATGAACCTCCATTCCATTTAGTTTGCTCCAAGGAAATAAATGCGATCTTTACATGGCATACTGTTATCTTACTCATTAAACTGAACAGGTTTGAAGTGTGAGCGAGCCTCAAGGTCAACTTTATGTGCAGTGACAATAACTGGATGAAAGCTTTGGCAAACTTTCAGCTCATTTAATAAGCTCACTTCGCTGTTCATCTCTACTCTCTGCACTGGACAAAATTACAACTATTGACCAATAGATGGCACAATTATACCACAAGACACAGGTCAATTGCGCGTAACAGCAATGTCTTCTGAACCTTTGAAAAAAAACAAATCATTAGCCTTGGTACATAAAATTGTTAAGAAATAGAACAATACTCCCACTGATCCAAACTCATCCCTGCTCTTGCATGGGCTTTAAAATCACCTCCCATCTTAAATAGTCGCTCCCTCTGGGGTCAGTTTGTTTCAGTTTACCGTGGTGTCGGGGGACGCACCTTAAAGGACTGCACGAAGGTCCAGAGCAAAATACGAATGGTGTATCCCTGGCGTAGGAGCTTGATGAGACGTGCAGCTCTGAACAACCGCAGGAAGCTGAGATTGATAAAGTTACCCTGGTGAAAAACAAAGAATTCAGGGTACGGTCAGCAACCAGAAACCTAAATCGGCATAGCGGCGTGGTTCGCACTGCAGTGAATCTTTTACAGGAGCCCTCTTCATGGAGCATTTTATCAGTGACATCAGTTCATCAATTGGAATATGTGAATTTAAGAAAGAATTGATCCAGAGATTCATTCGAAACAAGTGAAACAACTTGATTCAAAATGTTATCCTGCAACCAGATTCCCCTTGATGGGTTGTGATTTGAACCAAATTCCCTTTTACAATAAAGGACAACGTTATGAGCATTTCTCAGGATTAGAAAATTTACACTAAATACTTTCCTATTACTGCGGCAAGGCAGAAATGGACAAGGAGAACACATATTTTGAGTACATTCCTATCCTGAGAGAAATGTAACCATTCCAGTTTACAAATGCAAGTTGAGCTTCAATAATATTAGGGTTAGGTTGATTGGCCATGCTAAATTGTCCCTTAGTGTGTCCCGGGATGTGTAGATTAGAGGGATTATTGGGGTAAATGTGTGGGGATGGGATTGTGGTCGGTGCAGACTCGATGAGCCGAATTGGCCTCCTTCTGCACTGTAGAGATTCTATAATTCTATACGATCAGTATAATCACAGAATCAAAGAATCCCTCCAGTGCAGAAGGAGGCCATTCAGCCCATTGAGCCTGCGCCGACAACAATCCCACTCAGACCCTATCCCTGTAACTCCATGTATTTACCCTGCTAATCCCCCTGACACTAATGGCCAATTTATCATGGCCAATCAACCTAACCTGCACATTGTTGAATATGTTTAAATCACGGGTAGATAGTTTTCTGATCGATAAGGGAATTAGGGGTTATGGGGAGCAGGCGGGTAAGTGGAACTGATTCGCTTCAGATCAGCCATGATCTTGTTGAATGGCGGGGCAGGCTCGAAGGGCCAGATGGCCTACTCCTGCTCCTATTTCTTATGTTCTTCTTATGTTCTTATCTTTGGGAGGAAACCGACGCACCCAGAGGAAACCCACACAGAGACGGGGAGAACGTGCAAACTCCACACAGACAGTGACCCAAGCCGGGAATCGAACCCGGGTCCCTGGCGCTGTGAGGCAGCAGTGCTAACCACGGTGCCACCCTGCTTGGTTTACAGTTGTATCCCAGATTCAGGAAATCCTAGTAACCCTGATGGTGTGATGTCCTACATTATCTAGAAAGCCTAAATTTTAGGAGAATTCCTGGCTTGATGTTGTGGTTCCCACTCGCAAGCATAGCTCGGCTGATAAAGCACGTGGCTGTTCCAACTGCGGGCACATTCCAACGGGGGTAAAGGAGAAGGATTGACTTCCTTTGCAAAAGCCTGATTCAACTAGAAAATCACTTTTTAATCACAGAATAATTAAAAAGCCCATCCGATGCAAACATCAGCTCCCCAGAGCCTCCAGTTGCCATCTCTCCGCTAGTTAGTTGTCATGGAATTGGCAATGTTTTTAATCATCTTGATGAAACATTTCAACACATTTTTTTCTTTATCATTTTGGGGGTTTTTTTTGGCAGGCACTTAAAAATGTATTTAGAATTTGCAATCAGCAGAGGAGGAGGCCATTTGGCCCTTTGTGGCTGTGCTGGTTTTTTTAATGAACTATAATTAAATTTGTGAGCTCTTTTCTGATTAGCTTTGAGTTAATGGATTTGTGGAAAATATTATTGATCACTAACATGATAATGGTGCCATTGGATATGTTAATATATTTGAGCGATTGCACATTTTGGTTCGTTTATCAACATCATGTGATGTACAATTAAGCATTTTCCAGGACAATGCCACAGACGTCCTGAAGCTAACCTGACCAAGTTTATTTAAGCTTACTTTATTAATATCACAAGTAGCTTACAGTAACACTGCAATGAAGTTACTGTGAAAATCCCCGAGGGAGAATTTAACACGGCCAATGCACCTAACCAGCACGTCTTTCGGACTGTGGGAGGAAACTGGGGCACCCGGAGGAAACCCACACAGACACGGTGGGAATATGCAGACTCCACACAGAATCATAGAACTCCTACAGTGCAGAAAGAGGTCATTTGGCCCATCGGGCCTGCACCGACAACAATCCCACCCAGGCCCTCTCACCGTAACCCCACATATTTACCCTACTAATCTCCCTGACACTAAAGGGCAATTGAGCATGGCCAATCCACCGCACATCTTTAGAAACCCACGCAGACATGGGAGAATGTTCCGCACAGACAGTGACCCAAGCCAGGAATTGAACCCGGGTCCCTGGCATTGTGAGGCGGCAGTGCTAACCACCATGCCACCCTTCACCAAATGGTATTAATCTTTGGCAGCAAGATTCTTGGTAGCGATTAAATGCTTTACCATTGGACCAACCAGTCAACTGCGAACGGTAATGTCAAATTCGAAAGAGTTTTCTTGAGTGTTCCTTTCTATTGCAACCCGTCAGAAGCCTCCCAGTGGAGTACCTATCTCATTCAACAGACTGAACTCCAATATTTAAAAGTGAACACAAACAATCAATGAGTAAAATCAGTTTAAACAGAACTGAGCTGTTTCATGCTCAAATATAATTTCTTATGCAGAAGAGTCCATGCTAACACGTACTGGACTTATTCACTTCACTATCAGATAGAATGGTCATTGAACCCACAGACAGATAATTGAAATCCATAAAGATGATGCAGTTCAAATGCGCCTAAGCAAATATATAAGAAAAAAAAACTTTGCATGCACGAAGCTCTGTGACATAGAAGCAGGGGGATTTAAGCATGCACACCATTTTAGAATCATAGAATCCTAGAGTGCAGAAGGAGCCCATCGAGTCTGCATCGACCACAATCCCACCCAAGCCCTATCCCCACAGCCCCATGCATTTACCCTAGCTAGTTCCCCCTGACACTAAGGGGCAATTTAGCATGGCCAATCCACCGAACCCATGCATCTTTGGAGGAAAGCGGAGCACCCAGAGGAAACCCACGCAGACACGGGGAGAAGGTGCAAACACCACACAGACAGTGACCCAAGCCGGGAATCGAACCCGGATCCCTGGTGCCGCGAGGCAGCAGTGCTAACCACTGTGCCGCCCCTTTCCTGCCTAGTCAAATCAATTGCAAGCTTTGGGGATTGTAGCATTCCCTGGAGAAAAGCATCATTAATTCATTGGAGTGTGGTTGTCCTATCAGTCAGGTCTTGTCCTCTGAATAAATGGTTGCCTCAAAAATTCGTCCTGTCCTCCTGAGCATCAAGTCCATCACTTTCCTATCAGCATTCAGAGATACACCCCACTATCCAAAAACAGAACTATTTTCAAACTACATTGCAACAAGGTGGTCAATGGAAAGGGATAATCTGGCTGATACGTGGGGAAGACTTTTGGATGTAGGAGCTGATTAGCCAGGTACACTTAAGGAGATGATGATTGTTAGTCTGAAATGCAACAAGAACCTGGGAGAGACTGGACTGGAAATGGTTAAATGAACTGCAAAACAAAACAGTGAAAGCAAATTGTAAACCACAATCATAGAGTTTTTAAAATACAGGAAAAAATTTAATGAAAAGCGCTAAAAGATTTCTTTCTTTATTTGCATAAGTTAAATCCTGACCATATCTTGGACAATGGATTTTGTAATGAAAAACCTTTCCTCTTATACCGGGGACTCTAAACGTGGTTCCGTTATCCTGATGAAACCATTTTGATCCCCCGAAACTCCAAAGATGATTTAAAATTTGACTGATGAGTTTAAAATATGAACTGACCATTTCTTAAAATAGGCTGCAACAGCTTTAGAATTCGACAGTAAAACGAAGAAGAGAAATTAATCAGGTCCATTGCCTAGTCTCAGTTCAGTGAAATTATATTCTTTACTGGGCAGAGATTGTACCTTCAATATTTAGGCTTCATTTACATTATTTCCTTTCTGCACCAGCCCCCTCTGTAAATTGAGGCACATCAGGATTAGGTTCTAAGAGAAGATCTGTACAAGCATCTTGAATCTTACCAATGGTGTCTTAAATTATGGCTTGCTTCTTTGCAACAGGTTTGTATGCTCCTTACTTTTCTATGTCTGTACCTGGAGCTGACTTCTGCAACGCAGAAGGAGATAATTTGGTCCATTGAGTCTGCACTGACCCTCCAAAAGAGCATCTTATGCAGGCCCACCCTCCCCCTGCTCTATCCCTGTAACTCCACCCATTTACTATGGCCAATCCACCTAACCTACACATCTTTGGATACTAAGGTGCAATTTAACATGGCCAATCTGCCTAACTTGCACTTCTTTGGACTGTGGGAGGAAAACAGAACACCTGGAGGAAAGTCCACACAGCCACCCAAGGCCGGAATTGAACCCGGGTCCCTGGTGCGTGAGGTAACAGTACTAACCACTGTGCCACCGTGCTGTCCATGATGCTCAGTTGGGGTGCTCTTTGAAAACTTAGATAGGAACCAGACAGACCAATGCATCAAGTGCTCATTTTCCCTGTTGTACCCTTTCTACACGGTAGCACAGTGGTTAGCACAGCTGCTTAGCGGTGGTTAGTGCCAGGGACCCTGGTTCGATTCCAAGCTTGGGTCACTGTCTGTGTGGAGTTTATACGTTCTCCCCGTGTCTGCGTGGGTTTCCTCCGAGTGCTCCGGTTTCCTCCCACAGTCTGAAAGACGTGCTGGTGAGGTGCATTGACCCAAACATGCACAGGACTGTGGCGACGAGCGGAATTTCACAGTAACTTCATTGCAGTGTTAATGTAAGCCTTACTTGTGACTAATAAATAAACTTTACTTTGACTTTACAGTCTAAATTTTCCCTGGGAGGGGGGGTTCATCATTGGTGAAAATTGGTTGGGATCCATTCTGCAGTGGATGGATGGGGAAATAGTTTCACTGAACTTGGCACAGAGGAATTGGAGAAAGGGGGAGCAATGTGCGACATTATGTTTCCTGATCCTCAGAATGGAAGACTCTAACTACTCAGTACATTCTTGAGAAACTGGGAAATGGAGAGTTATGTATTCCCGATATCAGGATTTTGCACAGGGGCATACAAATTAATTTTGTAACTCCACACTTGAGTAGGGAATAGATTCCTCCACATTTACATTGGGGAATGTAAAATATAATTATGCATTCAGAGAAATGCGTGACTGGAATAAAAATAGTATCTAATGGTTACAGCTGACTTAACGCTAATTTCACTAAATGTCAAATGTGTTAATCACCCCATTAGAGACAAGAAAATACTGTCACTCCTGGAATAAAATTGTGTTATCAAATACGGGCCCAGAGAATAAATCTAATTAGCATAGAACATGCTAGATTGTACAGAGGTCGAGGGTGTAGGGGAGTGGGGGTGGGGGAGAGTGGTTAGTATATTCATCGAAACCTAGGGGAGACAATTGTCAGTCCTTCCATTTTAAACCAGCAGGGGTTCAAAGATCTTTTGTAATGATCTCTGGCTCCCGTGCGGGAGTACGGATCCATGTAATTAGTGTGCATGGGACCTACAGCGAAGCCTCCAGCTTCTTTGGGGAGCTGGATATCTTGTTAGTGGATTGGGGCTCTGCTGGACTCCTGCCTGGTGCGGGTCATTCATTATTCCATGAAGAACTTCTTGCAAAGTCAGCTTATATTTCTTTGCCTCAAGGACACTGCCATCTTTAAGCAAGGGGAGCCCAAGGGCAGAATTGTCTCATTAGATGGAGCATCTAGTTATCAGGCAAGGAAGAAAACATTCCAAGAGTTTGTTAATCTTGCAGTGGACCTGAGATCCAGCTACATAGCGAGGCTCATGACCGACAGAGTTTCACTAAGCAGTGCAAATGTAGTCTTGCACTTGGCGCCTATCATTTCCTATGAATTTGAGCCACTGATTGGGTTGTTAATGGAGAATTTCTGGAGAACACATACTGTTTTGACTTGCGATTTGATTGTTTATCAAAGAACTTAGACTCCACTCTGGGCATTCTTCCAAAATGAGGAGGGGCAACACATCTGGCCAGTAGAATTAGAGGCATTTTCTCTTTGACAGAAACATGATTTAGTCTACTGATCGTACAGACCTTACAGAATCATAGAATCCCTTCAGGGCAGAAGGAGGTCATTTGGCCCATCAAGTCTGCACCGACCACAATCCCACCCAGGCCCCATTCCCGTAACCTCACATATTTACACTGCTAATGCCCCTGACACTAGGGTCAATTTAGCATGGCCAATCAACCTAACCCACACATCTTTGGACATCTTAGGTTTAAAGTTTATTGCTTGGTGTCACAAGTAGGCTTATATTAACACTGCAATGAAGTTACTGTGAAAATCCCCTAGTCGCCACACTCCGGCACCTGTTCGGGTACACTGAGGGGCAATTTAGCATGGCCAATGCACCTAACCAGCACGTCTTTCGGACTGTGGGAGGAAACCGGAACACCTGGAGGAAATCCATGCAGACACGAGGAGACCATGCGAACTTCGCACAGTGACCCAAGCCGGGAATCGAACTCGGGTCCCTGGCGCCGTGAGGCAGCAGTGCTAACCACTGTGCCGCCTTAGGATGGACAGCTCTGCGTCAGGAAGGCCTTACCTGCGCTCTCAAGTTACAAAAGAGGGGCTTAAATTGCCCTCTCTGCCTCTCAGTAATCTCACTTTGCACCCATTCTTCTTTATTTAACCTACTATTCTTCCTCTTAACAAAGTGAACAGACATGATAAATATGGAAGTTTCTCAGAGATTTCCTCTGTAATTAGCAAGGTGATTGATCAACGCTAGCACAGAATATAATAGGTTTGCTCTGAATTAAGCAATCCTGTTAATGCTAATGATGATCATTCCAAATCATCAGGTCAAAATAAAAAGCCATCATTAGGCCAAAATTAAAGCACTTAGCTCATCTGAATGTTCTTTTCCCCTCCCCCTCCCGTGTTTCTCTAATATTTTGGAGCAATTTTCTTTCAGCAGCCAGCATGGATAAATACCAACACGGGAATGATCTGGGAAGAATGACTGCGTGAGAGAGCTGAGTTAAAGTGAACAAGCAAAGCAAGACAATCATTGAATTTCCCTGACTTTAATGAGTAGCTCTTCACGAACCCACCTCACTCAGAGTAGCTCCTCCAACCCAATCCCATCAATAGTAATTAATTCTTTCTTAAAAGAAAACAATTCATTTAAAATTAACACAAAAAAAAGCAAAGTTGGTCTTAACGCTGAGCACATAAGCACCCTACGGGGAGAACTATTTGTTATTATTAGTGAGAAACGATCTAATTATAAAGCAGGGGAATAACACGTTTATTCTATTTTGTCTTATTCCTTTCCCAGTGCCTTTCCTCCATCCATTCCCTTTCCATTTCCTTCCTCCTTTGTTTTATGCGGAAACTATTATTAAAATGCAACCGTGAAGTTTTAAAGTTTATTTATTGGTCACACGTAGACTCACATTAACATAGCAATGAAGTGCCTTTGACAATCCCCTAGTCGTCACACACCAGTGCCTGTTCGGGTACACTGAGGGAGAATTTAGCACGGCCAATGCACCTAACCAGCACGTCTTTCGGACTGTGGGCACCCGGAGGAAACCCACGCAGACAAGGGGCGAACATACAGACTCCACACAGGATCATGTACAGAAAGAGGTCATTTGGCCCATAAGGCCTGCACAGACAACATTCCCACCCAGGCCTTATCCCCGTAACCCTACATATTTAACCTGCTAATCCCACACAGACACGGGGAGAAGTGCAACTTCCACACAGACAGTGACCCAAGCCGAGAATGGAACCTGGGTCCCTGGCGTTGAGAGGCAGCAATGCTAACCACTGTGCCATGGTACTGCCCTATTTCAAAGTCTACACTGTGGCTGTTTATTCCAAAGTCTGTCGCTAGCTTGGGAAAAGGAAAGCAAGTTTAGCCAGGCTAAGCTGCCAGGAGTGGGTACCCTATACAGTCCTGCATGTCAGAAAACGGGAGAGCGGGGCCAAATGAACACACTTCGCTTTTCTCAGTGTACATGCACCAAGTTAATGGGGCTGGGGGGGCGGGGGGGAATAAAGCAAATTAAAAAGCAAACAATTTCTTAAATTGATGAAACCAACCCGTTGCTACATGTTGATGTTGTTCATGGATGATAGATGTTGGCAGGACGCAAAGAAAGGTTTTAGGAGGGAACAGCAGGCAGACAACATACAGACGGATGCATGGGTTTTCACATAGTGTGTTGGTTGGATGGCGTGATTCAGGCGACCATTGGAGAAAATAAGGCACAGAAACAAGAGGAAATGAGAAATCAGATGAGTGAAATCAAACTCAAGTCTTTTTCTTATAATCAAAATGAAACATCACTTGAATCATATTACAATCCAGCAAATCAGTGTTAGAACCTTTATAGTGGTGTCAAAAAGGACAAGCTTGTAGTAACTCAGAATGCAGGTTCATTGTGGATGTACCAGGAAGATAATCAATACAAACGTAAGGAGCATCGATTTTTCATTCAACTGGTGGTGATCTCGAAAGTTGAATGGCAATTTTACAGTTGAATAATCATGTGAGAGCTAACTCATATGTTGCCATCAGCTTTTAAGAGTTTGCAGCAGTTGCAAGCACATCACTAAAATATTTTCTTATCAAAGTTCCTCATTACTTATCATAGAATCCCCACAGTGAAGGAGGAGGCCATTCGGCCCATCGAACCTGTACCAACAACAATCCCACCCAGGCCCTATCTCCATAACCCCACGTATTTATCCTGCTTGTCTCCCTGACACTAAGGGGCAATTTAGCATGGCCAATCCACCTAACCCGCACATCTTTCAGACTGAGAGGGGAAACTGGAGCACCCAGAGGAAACCCAAGGAGACACGGGGAGAATGTGCAAACTCCACACAGACAGTGACCCGAGGCCTGAATTGAACTCGGGTCCCTGGCGCTGTGAGACAGCAGTGCTAACCACTGTGTCACCATGCCGCTCTCGTCCAGGCAATTGTTGTACTGCATTGGAGGCCATTTTAAGTCAATAACCTTTAGTACAACATGGTCACCGTTTGTGGAAGATATTTTACTTTACAATTATTGAACAGTACATTTTGTAGTGCCCTGATACTGATGCAAAGTCTCATGCTTCCTGGTTTAGCAGTGATCAGTTAAGCACTGGCAAATTGGGCACTCTGAGCTCAATTCTTCAATTTGCCTTCCCGTCAAATGAGGTCCTTCTCCTGAAATGTTTGTTTCTCTTCCCTCGCCGAGTGGCACACCAAGGCAGACTTTCATCTGTTCCCATTAAGGGTTTTACCTGCACCAGATTGCTAGCTCGTCACCAGAGGCTTACAGCTTGAGAGGAGCCCTTCCACATCAAATGTAGTTGACCTGCTCTTACCACCAGCCCATGGGTGTGTTGGAAGGATTTTGCAGGATTTTGCATTACGAATGCACCTTCAAGTCCCGGGATGGGACCCGAACCCGGAGCTTCTGGCTCGGAGGTAGGGACACTACCCACAGAGGCACCAGACCGCCATTCCCCTGAAATAAGCCCCTTGAAACCTTCTCTCCAATAAGCTCTGTCATTACAATTCTATTTTTAGTGAATTTGAAACAAAGAGGGGAAGCAGAAACCCACCTGAAGAATAAGTTCCGTGGTGCAGCGTTATCCAGAAACCTCAATTGGGAACGCCTTTGTGATGACCAATAGGATCAGCCTTGACAGTGATGCTGCCACAGTCAAGTAGCCTACCAATCATCACTGCCCAGGATCAAACATAATGGCAAGTTGGATATGGTCATGAGGGCCTACCAATGCCAAGGAACCCCAGCTCAAGTCAGCTGCTTCAGATGAGGAAGGGATTTTTTTAGTTCAAAGATAATGTTCAAAGTATCCCTTAGCTAAAGTGGCTGTAAATTTACTGGAGAATGAAAGATAACCTCACGCTAACTTATTCCAACTAACTGCCAGTAACATGTGATTATTCGAAGTAATCTAGAATTGTCATTCCGAAATAAATATTTTGAAACAAATAAAAATTACATTTGCATGAATACAAATGCATTGTTTATTAATTTAGATTAAAGAATAAACAATGATAGCTACATGTAGATAGGGTTATAATAATTAATCAGACATTATCCTAGCGGAAGTGCCTTTTTAATGCATCTAAATTTAATCAGATTCACATCAGCCAGATGCGTCACCTGGGTGCTGGCCTGAATATCTTTCACATTCTGCAGAAATTCCAAGAAACTCTCCCTTTATAGGAAAGCTCAATTTACTTCCTGGCAACGGTTTGTGAGGAAACTCATGTTTACATTTCAAATCTAAATGCTTGAATATGAATGTTGAAAATTTTGATTTGCTGAAGCTAAGGAACCTTACCAATAGTAGTTGAGGACAAAACGTTGTGTGAATTCAAGAAGAAATTAGATATAGCTCTAGGGGCTAAAGGGATCAAGGGATAAGGGGGCGGGGGGCAAGGGGAAATCAGGATATTGAATTCGATGATCAGCCATGATCAAAAATGAATGGCGGAGCAGGCTCAAAGGACCAAATGGCCTACTCCTGCTTCTAGTTTCTAATAGAATCCACAGAATCCCTAAAGTGCAGAAGGAGGCCATTCGCCCTATTGAGCCTGCACTGACAACAATCCCAGCCAGGCTCTATTTCTGTAACCCCAAGTATTTACCCTGACACTAAGAGGTAATTTTAGCATGGTCAATCAACATAACCCGCATATTTTTGGAGTGTGGAAGGAAACCCACGCAGTCACGGGGAGAACGTGCAAACTCCGCACAGACAGTGACCCGAGCCCGGAATCAAACCCAGGCTGAATGATGCCTGAATGTGTGTCATGGCAGGGGATGGGGAGGGGAAGGGGGGGTGCTACTGACCCTCCACTATCTCTACCAAGAAAGTATGCTTGCAGTGTGATATAGTAATTAATGTGAAAATATATAACCTTCAACATTGTAACCATGCAGGAGAAATTGTAGTTGAATGTTCTCAATGCAGCCCTCGTTAGGTTGGGTTGATTGGCCATGCTAAATTGACCCTAGTGTCAGGGGGATTAGCAGGGTAAATGTGTGGGGTTACAGGAATAAGGCCTGGGTGGGATTATGGTTGGTACAGACTTGATGGGCCGAATGGCCTCCTTCTGTACTGTAGGGATTCTATGGATTCTATGATTAAGTCCCAAAATGTGTAGGAATCAAATGTGCTGTGAAGTTAACTTGTGCAACGCAAGTTGTATATATTTTTATCAGATCTTATTAGTGATAAAAAGATTGAAAGGGCCAACATGCGCTGAAGACAAGGAATTATGCAGTTATGGCCACCATTAAAAAAAATAATTGCTGCCATAACCTCATAGGCAGATCCGCTCAAATGTACAGTGTTTGGGGTTCTAAGTTAAGAGGTCAGCCAGCCAGATCACTGTATAAAGAGGGGACGCAGTGGTGTAGTGGTATTGTCACTGGACTTGTAACCCAGAGACTCAGTAATGCTCTGCGAACCCACCACGGCCGATGGTGAAATTTGAATTCAATTAAAAATCTGGAATTAAAAATCTAATGGCGACCATGAAACCATTGTCGATTGTCGGAAAAACCCATCTGGTTCACTGATGTCCTCTGGGGAAGGGAAATCTGTCGTCCTTACCTGGTCTGGCCTACATGTGACTCCAGATCCACAGCAATGTGTTTGACTCTTAACTGCCCTCTGAAATGGCCTAGCAAGCCACTCAGTTCAAGGGGCAATTAGGGATGGGTAACAAAGGCCGGCCAGCCAGCGACACCCATAACCCATGAAAGAATAAACAAAAATACAGGTGAGAGATGCGAGTCATCTTACCTACTGAGGTGGACTTGCTATTCCTCCTCTTGTCTCATTACTTTGGAGCATAAATTGATCTTAGATTGTTACTCTGCACTGAAAAACTCTACAATTCAGGACTAGCCAAGTGCACAGCAGAACTTGGCTAGCGTTTCTGGACAGCTCCCAGATGGTATCCAGGGCCAAGAGAAATGATGCTGATGAATATTGACCTGTTTGTAGAAACATGCTGACAAAACTTGGTGGCTGATGCCAGCTAAACAGCTCTCTGGTGAGTCCATACCCAGGAACTGCTCATTAACATGGAAATTAAGGCTTACTCCAATAACAGCAGAGATTTATATGTGGCAAGTACATTACACTGGAAGTACTACAATATGTAATTCATCTTTCAAAGTATTTGTCGTTGTGGAAAGAAGGCTATTTAAAAAAAAATCATAATTCTGTGC